>NW_016107362.1:2827979-2834242 GCF_001604975.1 Cebus imitator
TTTTTTTTTTTTTTTTGAGACAGAGTTTCACTCTTGTTACCTTGTTACCCAGGCTGGAGTGCAATGGCGCGATCTCGGCTCACTGCAATTGGAATTGCAGTAAATGAAACATCTTGTTACCTGGTTAACTCTGTTCTGTATGTTAATGGAACTGCAAGTTCACTTAATTCTGGCTTCTTCAGGAGTTCCCTGGAGGCCAAGCTAGCATGACGAGTTAAAACAAAAAGCTTTCAGTATTACAGCATAGATGCTTACTTTTTAAAAAACGCCACTGGAACCTCAAAATCATTTAAAGTAGATGAAATATTACCAAAATATTACAACTGCATTAATATTATAATGTTGTGCTATGCTGGGATATTTTTTAAATGTTTGAATTAATACTTGAAACAAAGTAATAAAGTACACAATCTGTCCCTAGTTGGTATAACTGAAACTATATCCATGGAAACAGAACTCAGTGACCATGAATACTAATCCATCTGCATTTTCACAAAGAGGTACAAAATGAAAATCTCGATTACAACTACATGTTTGGCAAATGCAATCTCCTGTTCAAATTTATAAGTGGGTGACTTGCTATTTTAAAACACTCATCAAGATTCTATCCTTTTCAATCTTTTAGAATTTGAGGATCTGGCCTTACCTATACTGAGTACACAGCTAAGAATGATAGAACTCTGGCACTGCTTGAACACTTACATAATACTCCAATGCTCATGCATGTGGCATGAGGTCTGGTTTAAACAGCAAGGTATTTGCCCTATAACCCAAATAGCTGCCCACGACTGCCTGTCAGACTAAATAACTGATTTTATTGTTCATACTGCTTTAAATTCCTTCATCCACAACCTCCATTTCTTCCTGAAGTTGCTTTTAAAATAAATTACTGAAAGTGTTTTTTGATAACTACAAGCTGAGTACAGATAGCCTGTGAAAAGAAGAGCTTTGTTTCAGAGAAAGAGTAGGGAGAAGAAAATTCCTTATATAATTTAGTGTACAGTACTGATAACCTACACCTCTAACTGTATTTAGATCTACACCTATACCTATATTTAGGGTTACTTGACATTGATGTGTGAGATTCGGCTGGGGTCTCGGGAATGCCCTGAATGCTCCTAGAGTGGGGAGAACCTCTAGAGGCTGGGGGATGAACAGCGAGAGGGAGGAGAGTCTCCAAAAAAAGCTCTCCCCTATTTCATTATCTTTCCAGGGTCCAAGTCTAAGACTTTTCCCACATTCCTCTTATTTAACATGTATCTTGATCTTACTTTCTTCCTTGTAAAATCACTTGATATATAGTTTATAATGTATATATAGATATGGAACCTTTTCCAAGGAGCAAAGTACATTTTACTTACCTTCTAAAAGATAATTGCAAAATTTACCACTCACCTTTTGTCTTAGAAATCATATTTAGAAATTAATGTGACTCTCTTATATTTTGCCACAGACAGCTAGAAAGTAGAGCATCTTATCTCATGAGAGTTCAATGTCACACTCTGGGAAATGTTAGAAACTATGTAACAAAGGTTATTAGGGGTCAGTTTGCTGTTAGATGTGTGATTTATTGTTTTTAGTGTAATGAAGTCCTATAATTTTGATGAGTTGGAAACGATGCTCATTTTTATTGGCAAGTGGTTTGAAACTACTTGTGAATAATCAGTCATATTGCTCAAAAAGAAAAAGCTGTTTGGGTTTTAATAAAATGTTCTATAATTGATATCTTAACAACCACAGCACTCTAATTGCTGGAACAAAGAGTATGATACGTGGATTGCTGACCCTCTCTGGTGTCAATTTTGTTGTAGAAATCAAATGATTGCAATGTAAAAAAAAGTGGCCCATAAAGTGCTTATATTTTGAAATTGGTCCTCATACATACATCTATCTATCTATCTATCTATCTATCTATCTATCCATCTATCTCTCTATCTATCTAATCTATCTATCATCTGTCTATCCATGCATCTATGTATTCATACAGTTGAAACAGAAACAAATAGGTAGAGATTTAGGTATAGGCACCATGGTAGGAAAATAAGCACTGTGAATCTAGACCTGACATTTACAGGTAAGCTCAGGTCTATCAAATTGTTGAGGCTGGAATATTTCTTATGGCATATGCTTGATGTCTTAGATAGGACTCCCACTATTTGAGATTTAAGATTCACTCTTCCTCTAGCCAAGGGGAAGGGAATAATGCAAAGTCAGATTGCTGATGTTATTCATCTTTTCTGAATTTGTTCAATGGTTTATCTTCTGAATCTGATGTTGGGTTCTGAATTCCAGCCTCCCTACCATTAATAGTACCTTCTGCCCAGGCACTGAACAATGCTTCCCAAATCTAACTATGGGTTGGGAATCTGAAAGACTGCCAGCTTTAGCAGGAAAGGGAAGTGTTTTGTTTGTTTGTTTCCCTTCTGAATTTATAGAGTTAGCATAGAAGGCACTCATACATCATGAACCAGAGACACTTCTTTCACAGTGTAAGCTGCAGAACAATTCTGAATGGTCTACCACCTGGAAGCCCTGGCTGTAATTCTACTGCCAGATTGGATGGTGACCCTAAGTTTAGTTAGTTATGCCCCTTGGCGATGATGGGAGAGCCTATAAAACGAGGATGAAAATACTGACCTCCCAGGGATGTTTGAGAGGAGTGTAGTCTGCCTGCCAAACTATAGGCACAGTATTCACTACGACACCTTCCCCAATACCAGTGCAGTGCCTCAACAATTTCTCTGCCTCATTAAAGTCAATAACAAAGTGTGATGTAAGAAAAAAAATAGTGGAAACATATAGTAATTGATTTGCCTGTTATGGAGCTGATTTGATAAAAGGTCAAGTAGGGAAAAATGTTGAAAATTATTATTAATAGCTCTGTTATTTATTCATAAGGTGATTGATACATTTTAACACTGATAATCTAAAGTCAGCTCACATTGCCAGAAGTGAGTTATAACTATCCCATAGCCCAAAATTCCATCATGTTAAAGCATCACTATGATTTGAGACATTTTTTTGCAATTTTACAGTAAAATGTTTTTTTATCCCTATACTTAATCCATATTTGTAAGACACAGTCAAGTCACTAAAATATCCAAGAAATGGCTCTGAAATCATTTCACTTATTCAGATAAGTTTTTGTAAATGCATCAGTTTCTTATGAGAAATTATCACAATATAGTTTATTTTACAAATAAACATAGTTGGCAGTTACCATAAGTAGATAGAGAATTCAGTTTCACTCAATTTAGAACTTTATGTTAATATCATATTTCTAGTTGGATTTACTTTTTATTTTTTGCTTGACAAGAAAAGATTGTATATATTTATAGAAATGCTTTTGTATAAATTGTGTATATTGTGGAATAGCTAAATCAAAGTACATAACATATGCATTATCTCATATATGCATTTTTTTTCTGGTGAGACCACTTAAAATCTGCTCTTAGCAATTTTCAGGTATATGATATGTTATTATTAACTGTAGTCACCATGAGGTACAAGAAATCCCTTGAACTTATTCCTCCTGTCTAACTAAAATTTTGTATTCTTTGTCCAACATCTCCCCAGTCCTCCCAGTCCCTAGCCTCTGGTTACAATCATTTTATTCTCTGTATCTATGAGTTTGACATTTTTAAAATTCCATATACAAGTGAGATCATATTTTCTTTCTGTGCCTGGCTTATTTCATTTTCTACAATTTCTTCCAAGTTCATTTATATTGTTGCAAATGACAGAATTTCTTTCTTTATAAAAGCTGAATAGTATTGCATTATGTATACACGCCACGTTTTCTTTATCTATTCATCTGTCAATAAACACTTAGGTTGATTCCATAACTTGGCTACTATGATGGTTAATACTGACAACTTGATTAGATTGAAGGATGCAGTATTGATCCTGGGTGTGCCTGTGAGGGTGTTGCCAAAGGAGATTAACGTTTGAGCCTGTGGACTGGGGAAGGCAGACCCACACTTAATCAGGTGGGCACAATCTAATCAACCACCAGCGAATATAAAGCAGGTGAAGGAGCAAGAAGGGCCTAGCCTCACAGCCTATATCTCTCTCCCATGCTGGATGCCTTCTGCCCTTGAACATCAGACTCCAAATTCTTCAGTTTCGGGATTCAGATTGGCTCTTTTTGCTCAGCTTGCAGACCGCCAGTCTATTGTGGGAACTTATGATTGTGTAAGTCAATACTTAATTAAGTCATATATATATATATATATATATATATATATATTCCTATTAGTTCTGTCCCTTTAAAAGAACCCTGACTAATACAGCTACTGTAAATCATACAATAAATATGGAGGGGCAGGTATTTCTTCAACATACTGATTTTGTAACCTTTGAATATATACCCAGGGTGCAATTTCTGAATCATATAGTTCTATTTTTAATATTTTGAGGAGCCACCATACTGTTTCCATAATGTCTGCACCAATTTACGATCCCACGGTGTATAAGGATTCTCTTTTCTCTGCATCCTTGCCAACACTTGTTATATTTCATCTTTGTGATAATAGTTATTGTAACAGGTGTAAGGTGATACCCCATTGTGGTTTTAATTTGCATTTTTTTCAGATAATGGTGTTCTTCTTTTGAGAAATTTCTGTTCAGGTCTTTTGTTCATTTTTTATAAGACTCAAAAGAATGCAAACATTTGTTTCTCATCTACCTATGACCTGAAAGTCCTTGCTTTGGGTTGTCCCATGTTTCCAGACTGAACCAATGTACATCTTACACATATTAATTGACCGTGTCATGTCTTCCTAAAGTGTACGAAACCAAGCTCTACCTTGATGGCCCTGGAGACATGTCATCAGAACCTCCTGAGGCTGTGTCATGGGTGTGTCCTTAACCTTGGCAAAATAAACTTTCTTAACTGATTGAGACCTGTCTCAGACAATTTTAGTTCACAGAGTTGTGAAATCAATCTTCTGCCCTCAGTACCTCTGTTTTTCAGGCTTTTACACTTGAACTGGAATTTACACCAGTTCTCCAGCTCTCAGATCTTGAACTGTACTATAAACTTTCCTGGGTCTCCAGCTTGCAGATGACAAAGCATGGGACTTTTCAGCCTCCATAGTTGTGTGAGCCAATTCATTAGAATAAATCCCTTATAATAAACCAATAAATCCTGTTAGCTCTATCTCTCTAGAAAGCCCTAATATAGCCCACTCTTCCAAAACAGATTTTATTACTCTACATTTTGAAAAATGGAGCCCTAAATTCAAATTTGACTCGCATCCTAGGTTACCTGCACCATGTTCATGGACCACACCTAGCAGGAACCAATCACTAGTTCCATTTATCAAAAAGTCTTGGAGGCACCATTCTGAGCTTTTGCCAGAATTGCCATTTTAAACATTATGTTTTTCCTTCCCTCATAAATATATTTATACTTGTTAAGAACCTCATCTCAATCTTTATTTCAGGAAATATACCTATATTGATGTAGATTAACATAAGTATGAGATCATCATCAGCAAAGTTACTATCCCATCACTATCCTGGACAATTTTATCTTTATGGATTTTATGATAGTGTCAGGTTTTTCTGAGGATATCCAGACTGGGGATATTTGTGAGACAGCCCAAATTTACTCAAGACGGGTGTCTATAACAAAACAATGGATTTAAAAAAAAATTAAAGGATCAAATAATGAAAAATTTACATGATTTAATAATCTGAGTATTATGAGATTCATAGTGAAAGACAGCCCTCTTCTGTCATATTTTTTTCCATAAAAGAAATTATTAAATTTCTATTATTAATAAATTCCTATTATTAAACTTTTATTATTAAATAATAAATTCCTATTATTAAACTTTTAAATAGCTCCCATTATATAAAAATGCATAATAAGCTTATAGTAATGTTTCTAGTGTTATCAATATCAGACTTTGTTGACTTCCTACAAGAAAGAAAGAAGCAGCAATTTGCTTAGGTCTTCTATATTTCTTTAAAGTTGTAACTAGACAGGAAATCACACATACACCACTTCATAAATATTTTTTGCATGAGTGAATCCTCAATGATGCAGCAAAATATCAAACTTTAAAGGTTAAGTGAGTTAAGGAGGCATATTTGATGTGGCAGCACACTGAAATCACTAAGAAATCTTTAAAAATTACCTATGGCTCAAGCCTGTAATCCCAGCACTTTGGGAGGCCGAGGCGGGTGGATCACGAGGTCAAGAGATCGAGACCATCCTGGTCAACATGGTGAAACCCTGTCTCTACTAAAAATAC
>NW_016107362.1:2834352-2853137 GCF_001604975.1 Cebus imitator
AAAAAAAAAAAAAAAAAAAAAAAAAAAAAAAAAAAAAAAAAAAAAAACTACCTATGGCTCACTCCCATTCACAAACATTATTATTCAAAACATCTGGAGTATGACTTGAAAACTGGACTTTACAAAAGATGCCCAGGTATTCTAAATGTATGGGAACCACCATTATGGACAGTTTCTGACTGGGCCTGAATTGTGTCTTCTCTAGGTTGAAGAAGAGGAGCCAAATCATTTGCTAATTAATGAGTAATCTCTGCTAGAAAGAAAGTTCCCTCCTAGGTGGCTGCTATGCTTAACCTGGTGTGTATTCCTGCTGTTTGACCTGTACAGTTTGCTGCCAGTGTGCAGAGCATGGGTCCTTGTGACAGGACAGGATTACTCTGGCAGGGAGACCACACAGGAGGAGAGCTGGCATGTCAATGGTGGGCATGATATTGGCCACTAGGAAGGTCTAGCTGGCAAGCTGGGGGCTGCCAGCTGGAAGAATTTGAAGTGCCTTGAGTGTGAACTAGGGGTGTGGGTAGGGCATAGGATGGCCCTCAGTGGTTCTGAGGTGGGAGAACAAATGATGGAGCCCTGAGGGAGAGATTTGAAAATTGAAGGGTATTTGAACCCATCAATCTGAAAGGATATTGCTTTTTAAGTTGGATCAAGGTCCCTAAGGAGTAAAGCAGTGATTCTTTAACTGCAAGATATAGGAAAGGCCAACCAGGTCTTCCATATAGTTGAAATCATACAATATGATTTCAATAGTGTATGATTTCAACTATATGACATTATGGAAAAGGCAAAACTTGGGGATACTAAACGAGTCAGTGGTTGCCAGCGGTTGCGTGGAGGGAAGGAGGAATAGGCAGAGCAGAGGGGATTTTTAGGGCAGGGAAGCTATTCTCTATGATTATGCAAGGGTGGATACATATCACTGTACATTTGTCAAAATCCACAGAATGTACAACACCAAGGATGAACTCTGATGTAAACTGTGCACTATGTGTGATAATGATGTGTCAGCGCAGGTTCATTCATGTTATCACATATCCCACCCACGTGTAGCAAGTTGTTAGTGGTGGAGGCTAGTCAGGGTTGGGGGAAGAGGATTGGGGGAACTGTATTTTCTCCTCAATTGTGCGATTTTAAAATGTGGCACTTATACACTATGGAATGCTATGCAGCCATAAAAAACGATGAGTTTGTGTCCTTTGCAGGGACATGGATGAACCTGGAAACCATCATCCTCAGCAAACTTACACAAGAACAGAAAATCAAACACTGCATGTTCTCACACATAGGTGGGTGTTGAACAATGAGAACACATGGACACAGGGAGGGGAGCATCACACACTGGGGTCTGTCGGCGGGGAAAAAGGGACGGACAGCGGGGAGTGGGGAGTTGAGGAGAGATAGCATGGGGAGAAATGCCAGATATAGGTGATGGGGAGGAAGGCAGCACATCACACTGCCATGTGTGTACCTATGCAACAATCTTGCATGTTCTTCACATGTACCCCAAAACCTAAAATGCAATAAAAAATTATTAAAAAAAAACCCTCAAAAGCTTCTGTAATCCTACGACCAAGCTATTACTGCTATTGACATAGCGGTACATATCTGGCTAGTCCTTTCTGTTTTATAAAATGGAATTACAGTATGAATACTGCTCACTAATTGAACTACAAACCAAAATAGGAAATAAAACATATTTTTTTCAAAAAAAGAAAAAAAAAGAGTGCCCTAAAATAGTTTTTTTAGAAAACATATCTTTCCCTTTCTCCCCTTAATTATAACTTGGGCCATGTACAGTGAGTATTGCCTTAAACAAATGATTCCTGTTTTTTTAGGTCAGATCTAAAATGAACTGGGTAAGTTACAGTAAATGCTAAATGAAGCTGTCTCTAGATACTCTTTTGACAATCTATTTGTGACTTCTGGGCATGTTTCTAAACTTTCTAGATGCAATTAAATTCTACCATTAATAATTTTCATGTATAAGCCTTTCAGACCCATGAAAGAAAGAAGGCAAAACATTCTTTAAGGAAAAAACAGCACATAAGTGTGAGCACAATACATTTTTCCCTGGTCTATACTTTGCCAAAACAAATAGTTATCTATAAATTCAGTAAAAAAATTGTTGACGCTGTACATTTCATACATTTCAAGGGGCTGCTTTGGTATTGCTAGATGTAGTTACAGTGGAAGAGACAGGTTGAATTCTGACAAATGGAGTACAATTCCTGAATGGGTGAAATAATGGTGTGGTTGGAACTTTCACTTGAAGAACAATCATCATCAGTAACTAGCCCAAGTGACCGCTGGTTTGAGAAGCATCAGCTGCCAAAAAAACTGCATGTTTAACAGCGGTGCCAGGGCACCCTGCCAACATTTCCTCAGAAGTTACTCATCGGATAAATCCTTTAATGAAAGCAAAGGTGTATTGGTAAATATGAAACAACCAGCTCTCTGGAAATGAGGTCCTGATTTATGGCATTTTATAATTTCCACCATGCTCCCACCAGTAAATACTTCAACCATGCTGACTTTCCACTTACCAACATGACATCACTGCATTACTGAATGTGGAGTTGGAGAGTGATTTGCAGTTGCATTCCCAGACCTGGTACATACTGGCCCCAGCGCACCACTGAATGAAAGCTTCTTTCCATCAGCTCCAAAAATAGGGAGGGGGAAATTAATTATTGTATTTTATGGAAACCATCTTTTTTTATTTTTTTCTGGTTTTATGCACTGCAAACACTTCTCTATCCTGTGCTTAAAAGATGGATATTTTTCATTACCTCTTCTTGTGGTTCTTCCTAGGAAATCCACAACTGCCCTCCGTTGGATCCCCCGTCACCCATCAAAGCAACAACCTATGTAATCTTATGTCTTCTTTTAGTGCCATTGTGTAATTTAGCTGTCAGGTGGCTAATTAGAACCAGTCTAATTGTAGAGGTGCTGTAGATATAACACTGAATGAAGGTTATACCACGAATGATTTAGAAGATAAGGCAAAATTCCCTGATACAGTGGCAGTGTCTACATGATTCAATAGTATCTCATTGATTTACTGAATTGAATGGGAAAAAATAAAACCACTTTTACAGTGTCATGAAGGCTATGTGACTAACAGGGTAATTAATATCCATATTAATATGGATTATGCGCACCTTGTATGCTGTAGAGTACAGAAAAAGTAATTTTTATGTTATTAAAAACAGAAGTTTTCATCTTCCTGCATATGCAACAGGCTGTGAAAAATAATTAGTGAATACAGTTTTGGGTGAAGAGCAGCTGAAATCAGCTGTGAAAGGAAAATAAGTCTTGGGACATCCAAATCACTAAGCAAAAGGGAAAATTCAAGTTGGGAATTGTTTAGGTCAAAACTGCCTCCCATTCTATTCAAAGTCATCCCGCTGCTCACTGAGATACATGCAAATTTGATTGCCTCCTTTGGAAAAGCTAGTCAGAAACTCAAAAGGGTGCAACTTTTTGTCTCTCACCTAACTGTGACTGGAAGCCCCCTCCCTGCTTCGAGTTGAGTTGACCTGCCTTTCTGGACTGAACCAATGTACATTTTACATATACCAATTGAATCTCATATCTCCCTAAAACGTTAAAAACCAAACTGTGCCCTGACCCCTTGGGCACATGTTGTCAGGACTTCCTGAAGATGTGTCACAGGTGCACATCCTCAACCTTTGAAGAATAAACATTCTAAATGAACTGAGACTTGTCTCCGATATTCAGAGTTGACACAACTTTGTTTTTTTCCAGAAAATTGTTCATGTATTCTGCAGGGAATGAGGACCATAATGTCCCTAGGGTTTCGCTCAAGGATAGTGAAACTCAGGTGCTATAAGATGAAAAATAAGAAGTTTGGGGACCATAATGTAAATGGTAAATATCTGTCATTTGGAAATTTTCATTGATTGTCACTACAATTTCTATTTGATTCTGCATGTGATAGGTATAAGCCTTGATTCTGTATGATTCTTCTGAGTCTGAGCTCAGAAATCACAGTCCTCTTTAAAATAAGCTGAACATACTTATTTCATCCAAATACTTGCTTCTTTTCTTGAAAGAGGGTTAACTTTGACTCAGAAAGCTTTAACGCATATTTCTGATTATCAAAATAGTTTGGTTAGGCATAGTGCACCTAATGAAAAAAATACAGAATCATTTAAAAATGATTTGGTGTTCATTATTGTCAGATGCATATTTTTTTTCTTAGGCAAGAGAAAAAGAGAGAGGTGGAGAATTGTTTTAAACATAAAGCTAGGTATAGTTAATAAACTTAAAAAACTTTATATTTTTAAAACTGTTTTTAAAAATGTTACAACAGAAATGTATAAATGGTTCAAACAGAAAACATTTCTCATGACTGTAATCCCAGCACTTTGGGAGGCTGAGGCA
Source organism: Cebus imitator (assembly GCF_001604975.1). Lineage (NCBI taxonomy): Eukaryota > Metazoa > Chordata > Mammalia > Primates > Cebidae > Cebus > Cebus imitator. Next base: position 2,838,760 of record NW_016107362.1, read on the forward strand.
GGTGGATCACTTGAGGTCAGGAGTTCGAGTCCAGCCTGGCCAATGTGGCAAACTCCATCTCTAATAAAAATACAAAAATTAGTTGGACACAGTGGCATGTGCCTGCCATCCCAGCTACTCAGGAGGCTGAGACAGGAGAATTGCTTGGACCTGGGAGGCGTTGGTTGCAGTGGGCAGAGATTGCACCATTTTCTCTCCAGCCTGGGCAACAGAGCAAGACTCTGTCTCAAAAAAATAAAATAAAACAAAAAAGGACATTTATTAAAAAGTATATAATTTTCAATATTGCTTTGTTAATTAGATGTTTTAATACTACTGAATGCAGCATTTCAGTAATATCTTTTTCCTCATTAAATATCAGCAAGGCTATATAAAAATAATGCCTTAATATCTTTGAAACTAGACAATTTTAAATAAAGAGACCACTTCTCCCCTAACAATTTTTAAGGGAGTAGAGATTTCCAAATGACAAATAAGTTTATCAAAAACCATAATGGATTACAAATTATGAAAAAGTATAAAATTCCTTGTGAATAAAACTGCATTTTTGGTAATTATCATACAAACGACTTATGTGGCTGACTGGTAGAGGTAGAATAAACTTTAAGCAAATAAAAATTTGATAAAAAGAAACATTTCTCTCCTTTATAATTGCTCTCTCCATGTTAATCATTATGACAAATGGATTCATTACTTTGTTCAAATGAACACATTTCCAACATGAATTCTTACTGACCTTATCTAGTCAACTTTCAGGAAGATGCAAGCTTAGTTCTAATGAATATTTATGTCCTGCACAATCTCATGGGGTGACTATGTCATTAGTGAGATCATGTAACTTTCTTTGGCTTGCCGGATAAATGTCAATAAAAGTAACAGCCCCATGAAATTGGAAGGCACATTACTGCTTTTCTGAAGGAGGCACATAAGAGGTCATTCTGAGAGTGCTGTGACTTTACACTGCCCTGTGGAAAATGGCCACATAATTCAAAGAAAGTATGAAAGTTTGGGCTGCCCTTTTAGGAGAACACATCAATATTTCATCGAAACTAAATACTGAATCTGTTATTTAAAAAAAAGAAAGAAAGAAAAAGCAGAACAGAAGACAGGGCAGGGGTGTTTGTGGCCTGGAGAAGAAAGTGGTAATGAAAACACAAAAGGTGAGGCTGATGAAGGGTGCTGAGCATAACCCTGACTTTCTATCAATTGCCACTACTTGAAACCTGAACTCCTAATATGCAATTTCTGGAAGACCAGGGTTCTTGCTGTCTCCAAAGGTGGTTTGCTTTAAACCACATTTCCTGATGAAGAGAGCAACGAGAGTCTTTCAACATTTTAAGGTCTCAGTGAAGTAGAAATGTCAATTGGAAAACAGTCTTCTCCAGGCTCTCCCACTTATTTTAGTTGCCAGACCAATCCCTGGGTTTGGATTTCTGTAAAAGCAGTTTTTGCAATACGGATTTGGACACAGGTGTTGGCTAGTGCACCCAAAAGGCACAAGCGAGGAAGTGGGAAACTGAAACAGGAAGGAAGCACAGAGGATATGAAGGTGTAGATTGCCATTGGGCTCAATTCCGCTGATGACCTCCTAGTAGGATGGAGAACCTGGGCTTTATCTCCCCTGTTCTCTCTCCCTTTGGCTGGGCATTGCTCCTAGGGGTGTTATCTTCCTGGCTTCTTCCATGACCAGGAATGTCTGGCTGACAAACTACAGTGATGCTGGGGAACCCTCAAGCAGAGAGAAGAGCCCCTAGTGGTGGGAAACTGCCATGAAGCTGAGGGAATAAAACCTTTAGGGTCAATGAAGAACCTTTTGGAAATCCTAGCGTGGGAAAAGGTCAACACGCATACTTCACGCATCAGAAGGCTGTGTTCAAAGCATCAGCTATTCAACCAATACTGCTTGCAAGTTCAATAGTAACTAGGAAACAAACACGAGGAGAGATTAGGTGACTCATGATCACAAGTCTTCTCCCCACCCAGGATTAGGGGGGCAAACACTCAGCAACTCACAATTACTGGGGATATAAGCCCAGGCAGCCCTGACCAACAACGTCGACCCACTCGGATCTCCTTTCAGTCTGTGGAAGCTTTGTCTTCGCTTGATCAGTAAATTGCATTGCTGCTCACTCTCTCAGTCCGTGAACTCTTGTTTGGCGCTGGAACACTCACCATGGGGATAAGGCTGTCTGTTCGATTCTTCGAGCAAGGGAAACCAAGAACCTGAGCCCGGAGCCCAAGCTGTGAATCCGGTTACAAAGCTAAAGACTTTTTTGCAGGGTAGCTCTGAAAAAATTCAGATGACCGGAGGGGCTATGAAGGTACAGCTATTTCCTCTTTAGCAATTTTAAGCACGAGGAGAAGAGTAACATTATGTAATTCCTCCATGCTTCTGGTTTTGATTGTCTGACAAATAGAATAAATGTCCCCTTAATGCACCTTTCTTTTCCATTGACAGTGCTGTGACATTTTCTGCTTCAGTTTTGTCATCTGTAACATGGAGATAAACAATAATGTATATATAGGGCTCCCAGAAAAAATACAGAAAATTCAGTTAAATTTGAATTTTATACAAAGAACAAATATTTTTTAGTATAAATATGTCCCATGCAATATTTGAGACATATTAAAAATATATTGTTTATATTAAATTTAAATGTAACAATTTAAATTTCAGTTACATTTAAATTTTCTGTATTTTTGTTTGCTAAATCTGAAAACCCTATTAATATAAATAGACATGTTATGAATAATGACATATAAAAATATATACAATAATATTACAAACTATAAACATTGAAATTATAATAGAATCAGCATTGTACACTGAAAGTACATTACTTTTACATTAATAACTTTGTGATACTGGGCATGTTCTTGCTTTATGCTTCAACATTCTTGTCTGTAAAATGAAGATTAAAAAATGGTCATTGGGAGTTTATCTGCTAGTATGTGTAAAACTACTGGCACAAAATTAGAGTATAGTGGATAATAGATTATTAAATGTTTGGCTTATAGTGATCATTGAAGCCATTCTACAAAGAGTAATGTCTATGTTTCTAATTTTCATCTTTTAAAAGATGTAAATGGAATTGAAAGAGACAAAGCAGTTATTCCTGACAAAAATTTTAGAATGAAGTTACCCTGCCAGAAGAGAGGAGTTTGATGTTTGATGTTTCCCTCAATTTTCAGTTGAAAGAGATTATTTCTTACTAGTAAAGTATATTTGTGCAGATTTTCATTTGGTGGTTGAGAAAATAAGAGCTAAAGAACAGAATAATTGTTCTATTGCATTTTCCTTGTCAGGTATACTTTCCCACAAATTAGCACAATGATACATAATTTCTTTTCTAGCTAGTTATTTTATGTTATATACAGTTTGGTTTTAGTGGTTTTATAAAATTAATAGGCATAAGTTAATGAAACTACATTTTTAGCACCTACAATGACGTGCAATGACTTTCACAGAAGAACGTTGTGGTAACAGGCATGTATCAGCAATCATGCCCACTTGGATCGGATGCTGGTAGAAAATAACTTGTGTTTAATTCTGCTCTCACTATGAAATAGGCCAGTAATGCAGGAGGAAATAAAAATAAACTAGCCTGATTTCAGCTCCCACATATAAAAAGTTTGGAAGTAATAATTTCCATTCCTACAAGAAGAAAAAACTATCACTTATTAAAAGCCATCAATTACTTCTTAAACACATTAAAGGACAGAGGTCACAGGGTAAACTGCCACACCAAAATCTGGAGACAGGTGATTCACAAAGTTGCAGGAAAGATCAGCTTATACCTACTATATACCCTTATTCGTAAAAAATAAAAAGAAGTTTCTGGAGCCATTAACTGGTAGGAAAACTTAAATAGCAATTTTGCCTAATTGTTGGAAGCTGAGTGTGAAACAGTGTGGTGAGAAACTCCTGGAGGCTTCAGTCACTGGGGGTAACGGGGAGGCTTTAACTCCAGGAAACTCACCAGCTTGTCATAGTGAAGATCCTAGAATGAGCTCTTTTCGGTTCTGCTAGAGGGAAGGGAAGAATAACCCTTGTGAAATATACCCAGAACCTAATCTCTTCAGGGAAAAGCCTTTTGCCACAGCTTTATCCCATATAAGGGAAGGACACATTTATTCAGTTCTAGCCCCACTCTAGTCTTCGTGTCTCTATCAAGGAGAGCAAAGAGTCAATAGGGGTCAGAGACTTAAAGCAATATATTGGAAACACTAAGACAAGGAAGGAAGTAGAGGGCAGGGAGAAAAAGTCATACTGCTATAGAAATACCTGTAAAGGTCCTAGCCTTGAGAGCCAGGGCCATTAAGTGATTGAGATTTAATTAAGGTTGTAGAATGCTGCCTCCAACAAACATAACTTAATAAATCACACCAACAGGACACTGCTGTAACACTGTATGTATTACATACAGCAAACAGCTACCAGATATTCATAAAAGATAAAAAGAGGTTTCTGCAGCCATTAACTGGTAGATGCTCAGACTCTTTCTGAGGAGAAATTAAAAAGTCCAAAGTCATGAGGGGAGACAACAGTAAAGACCCGGGAGTAATTTTAATTCTTGACACCTCTAGCTACAGGAAACACCAAACTCATCTCAACCCCTGTATAATTAACATGACCCCTCAACTAAATGATTATTTATGTCAATTTCTATTACCTGATATGACATATATGGCTTTAAATAGAAAAAAAATCACAAGATATGCCCCCCCAAAGGAAGAAAAATATAGTCTGAGAGACAAAGAAATTATCAGAACCAAACTGAGATATAAAACAGTTGTTGAAATTATCAGACAGGGAATTTAAAGCAACTATGATTAAGATATTAAGTGTTCCAACAGAAAAAGTAGATAACATGTAAGAAGAGATCAATGTAAGAGGATAGGTAAAAACTCTAAGAAATAATATGAAAGAAATAATAGAAATAAAAGACACTATAAAAGAAATGAACAACTCCTTTGATGGGTTCATTAGAGGACCTGACATAGAACAAACAAGGATAAGTGGATTCGAAGACAGGTCAATAGAAACTTCTCAAACTGAAATGCAAAGAGAATAAAGAATGTAAAAACAGTGTAAAACATCCAAGAGCTTTGGGACAATTCTAAAAGGTGTAACACACATATACCTACAATACCACTGAAGGGGAGAAAATATAATTTCTTTTCTCAAGGCTCATAAGTTCTTAGCTGAGACACTCCAGAAAACAAAAATCAGATTAACAAGAGGAAAAACAGCAGAAGTTTATTGACATCTTCTGTATCCTTAACATGGGCAAGACTGTAGTTCAAAAGTATCTCTGTCAAGGGAATGGTTTAGGGCCTTGTTTAAATAGTATTTTAACGAATGGCAATCATTCTTAGCATAATCAAAGGAGAGAGGCATTCCAGTCCTTTAAAAGGAGAATATGTGGGAATATAGCACAATTTGTTACCAGATTCCTTAGGTGCCTGCCGGTGCCTTCTCTGGGCCGATAAGCAAGTCCTGTCTCTAGTAAGAAAGGGTTTATGTCCTACCATCAGGCAAACAGGGGCTGAGGCATAGTGTTCCCTAAAATTGAAACACAAAATAAACAATTATCAGATAGTGGGAATCAGGTTTATCACCGCTGGAATTAGACGTGACAGAGAATTATGGAATGAAAACTGGAATGATACATATATAATGGATTAGAGTTAGAGACATCAATAAGAACTTGTTTAAGTTAGTATAAATACAGATAGGTAAATATTGAAATTTTTATAAATATATGTTACATACTTGTTAGCATTCAAATATATTTACCTTCTTTGTGAGCTGAGAGGCCTAGGGACAGTGACACTCCAATGAGTACACCTAGTATGCAAATCTTGATTTCTAATACAATTTTCCAATAAAAGGAAGCACAGCTCCTTGGAGGAATAAATTATTTTAAGACTGGGGCAAGAAATATACAAAATAAACCTGGAGCATCTTGTGGTAAAGGAGATGCTCAGAAAAGGAAGTAAGAAAATCATCAAATAACAAAGGCAAAACCAAAACACAATAGTGGATTATGACAAAGCTACACAGGAGCCATTTGAAAAAACTCTCATTGGCCAAAATTGGAAAAACTTAAGTAATAAAGAAAGTATTGGATTTTATCATAAAGTATGAAATAAGTATTTTAAATATCTATGAATCCTCACTGGTATAAATACATGACTGAATAAATAAATGAGGAAAACAGACAAATTTGTCATGTAGAATTTCCAATAATTTATTATAGCTTCTGTGTCCTCAAGGATAAATTGACCATTTGTAAAGCATGGACTGGATACAGTGATTCCTTTTCAAAAACTTCACTAGAAAAGTATAAAAAAAAGCAAAACTTTAGAGTGGGGAAACCTGACAAACACTACCTTAGTCATCAACACTGTCAAGTCATGTTGTCAGTCTGTGCTTTTGATATGATGTGATGAGAAGGTCACTTTAACTCTATGGTCTTCCACCCCAAAACGCTATTAACTTCAGTCTATTCATGAGAAAAATGTCAGACACTCCTAAAGCACTTGACCAGTCCTCTTAAGAAATGTCAAAGTTTCAAAAAAGGAGATTCTGAGAAACTCTTACAGCCAAAAGAAGCCTAAAGAGACCCAACTACTAATATGGTATCCTAGAATAGAAAAAGGGCTTTAGGCAAAAGTGGAGGAAATCTGAATAAAGTGTGGACTTCAGTTAATAATAATATATCAATACTGGTTTATTAGTTGTGGCAAATGTACGATACTCATGTAATAGACTAATAGTAGGGGAAATTGGTATGCAGTAGTATATGAGAACCCTCTGTACTATCTTTACAATGTTTTTGCAAATTTTAAAATACAAACATGTATTTAACAGCAAGTTAGCAACAAGTGAGAAAATGAACCAAATAAAGAAAAAAAACTTTGGAAGTAAAAATCAGTAGATAAAATAAGCAGTAGTGTTGGAATCTCAAGTAAAAACAGCTATACTATATATATATATATATATATATATGCACACACATATACATATATAAATATACACATATATATTGCACAAATAATATTTATAAAACAAAAATAAAAGACTAAAACAGAGAACAAGGAATCATTAAAAAGATGTAAGGAGATTTTTTATAAGAACTAGTAAGTACTTTTAGGAATGCAAAATTTGTTTACTAAAGTTAAGAATGTTATGTTTGCATTTCATAGCATATTAGAGAAAGCTGAAGAAAGAAATCCTGAAAAGGAAAGTCATAACTGAAGAGGCTATCCAAAATTCATCCTAGAGAGGCAAGGAGATTGAAAATAAGAAAAAAACCTAAGAGATATGAATAAGAGAATAAGAAAGTACAATCTCAAGCTACTCTGATTTCCAGAAGCACAGAAGAAATTTACTGATAGATAAAATATTTAAGGAGGCAATGGTTTACGTGAAAATTTTTATTATCTCTTAAAGAAGTAACTAGATGTAATCAGTAATGGAAAGAATTGATATTAAACATTTGTATTATTTATAGATCAACCTAGAGCTGCCATGCATATCTTTTTAAAAATATATAACACAAATTTCTAAGCACTGCTGGAACCAGCTGACTTAAAGAACTGTAAGAATGTGAATGCTCAGCATTGTAAAGATGTCACTATTTTTGCAAATACCTATTGCATTCATACTATATGACCTGTTAATTAAATTGTCATTGCTAAAAAGAAGGAAGGAAGGAAGGAAGGAAGGAAGGAAGGAAGGAAGGAAGGAAAGTGGGAAGGAAGGAAGGAAGGAAAAGAAAGAAAGAAAGAAAGAAAGAAAGAAAGAAAGAAAGAAAGAAAGAAAGAAAGAAAGAAAGAGAAAGAAAGAAAGAAAGAAAAGAAAGAAAGAAAGAAAGAGGGAGAGAGAAAGAAAGAAAGAAAGAAAATACTAACACATTGTTAAGTTTAGATTTCTTTGAAAGAGCTCTATTAAATGGACTACAGTGTCTTTTTAAATAAAAGCTAATGTGGTTTAGGTTTTAATTATTCATGCAGTGGGATTTTAACAGTTGATAAATTAATGCATAAACATGATGATATCCCATTTCTTCAAAGTAAGCTATATTCTAGTTTTTCATGGATGGTGGGAAAGAAATTATAGCTGAAGGCAAAGGCTGGGTTGTATTTATGCCTTTACATAAATAATAAAATTAAGGGAGAAATCAAGAAGTTCTTTGAAGTCAATGAGAACAAAGATTTAATGTACCACAATCTCTGGGATGGAGTTAAAGCAGTGTTTAAAGGGAAATTTATAGCACTAAATCCCCACATCAAAAATCTAGAAATATCTCAAGTTAACAACCTATCATCACAACTAAAAGAACTAGAGAATCAAGAGCAAACAAACACCAAAGCTAGCAAAAGACAAGAAATAACCAAGATCAGAGTGGAACTGAAGGAGATAGAGGCATGAAAAACCCTTCAAAAGATCAACAAATTCAAATATGATTTTTTGAAAAAACTAGTAAAATAGACTGCAAGCTAGATTAACAAAGAAGAAAAGAGAGGAGGTTCAAATAAACACAATCAGAAATGATAAGGAAGATATTACCACTGACCCCACAGAAATCCAAACAACCATCAGAGAATATAAGTTTCAGTTGAAGGCAGCCTAAATCCCCTTTACATTTAGTTAATAAGTAAAGAAAATGGCTAGGGTATGTGGGGGAGTTTACCTACCTTAACTTCTTTACTCATATGGTCTTAAGACTAATGTTTGAGCTGGATGGCCCCCTTGGAGGGAGGTTAACCAGGGATATTATCAACTAATGGTGTTCGCTTTGGTCATCAGAAACTGGTCTTTAATCTTTCTCTACAAGAGTGTTGACTTACAGCCTTTGTTATTAAATCTATGCAGAATAAATGGGAAAGGGGTGAGCTTGTGAGTGTTGTGTAGCTGTGATCTCTCTCTGAGTTAGGCTCACAATGCCTTGGCCCACTTGTTCACTGTACTGTATGTTTAAGTGTATTTATTCATCCATCGCAGAATCGGGGTTTGCAGGAGGGACTCTCGCAGGTGGGTCATGACCCCAACGTGACCAACGTCAGAATTTTCTCCCTTTTGGAATGGCTGTATTTACCCAATGCCTGCACCCCAGTTATATCCAGGAAGTAACTAACTTGCTTTTGATTTTACGGCTCATTGCCTTGTCTCAGAGACTTTGGACTTGGACTTTTGGGTTAATGCTGGAATGAGCTTAGACTTTGGGGGACTGTTGGGAAGGCATGATTCTGTTTTGAAATGTGAGGACGTGAGATTTGGGAGTGACCAGGGGTCGAATGATATGGTTTGGCTGTGTCCCCACCCAAATCTAATCTTGAATTGTAGTTCCCATAACACCCATGTGTCATGGGAGGGACCTGGTGGAAGGTAATTGAATCATTGGAGCAGTTGCCTCCATGCTGTTTTCATGATAGTGAGTGAGTTCTCATGAGCTATGACTGGTTTTATAAGGGGCTTATCTCCCTTTTGCTCAGCACTTCTCTTTCTGCTGCCATGTGAAGAAAGATGTGTTTGCTTCCCCTTCTGCCATGATTGTAAGTTTCCTGAGGCTTCCCTAACCCTGTGAAACCATGAGTCAATTAAACCTCTTTCTTTTATAAATACCCTAGTCTCAGGTATGTCCTTATAGCTGTATGAGAACAGACTAATACAGATGAGTTAATAGATGCAGCAAACCACCATGGCACACGTTTACCTACATAACAAACATGCACATCCTGCACATGTATCCTGGAACTTATAATAAAATAAAATTAAATTAAAAAAAATAAAAAGCCTAAAAGTAAAAGATGCTGGTGAGGTTGTGGAGAAAAAGGAATGCTTTTACATCGTTGGTAGGAGTGTAAATTAGTTCAGCCTTTGTGGAAAACAGTGTTGGCAATTCATCAAGGACCTAAAGACAGAAATACCATTCAACCTAGCAGTCTGATTACTGGGTATATACCTGAAGGAACATAAGTGGTTCTTTTATAAAGACACATGCACAAGCATGTTTACTGCAGCACTATTCACAGCAGCAGAGAGATGGAATCAACCTAAATGCCCATCAGAGAAAGATCTATCTAACAATTATAGAAAGGTTAAATAGAATATGGTACATACATACCATGGAATACTATGCAGCCATAGAAGGGAATGAGATCATTCTTTGCAGGGACATGGATGGAGCTGGAGGCCATTATCATTGGCAAATGAATGAAGAAACAGAAAACCAAATACCACATGTTTTCACTTATAAGTGGGAGCTAAATGATGAGAACACATGAACACATGGTGAGGAACAACACACACTGGGGCCTGTCTGAAGGTGGGGGGTGGGAGGAGGGAGAAGATTGGGAAGAATAGCTAGTAGATGGTAGGCTTCATACCTGGGCAATGGAATAATCTATGCAGCAGACCACTATGGCACACATTTACCTATGTAACAAACCTCCACATCTTGCATGCACATGTGCCCTGGAACTTAAAATGAAAGTTGGAAATTTTAACAAATATGCTGTATTTGCATATAACCAATGTTCATCCTCTCATACTTTCAATCATCTTTATGATATCTAAAAGAATGTAAATGCTATGTAAATTCTTATTCTGTGTTATTTTTCTTGTATTATTTGATTGGTACATTGTTTTGTTGGTTCTTTTTTGAACATTTTCAAAACCTTTGAAAATATTTGTTGAATCTGTAGATGTGAAAACTGTGGACTATAAGGGCCAACTGTATTTTTAAAATAATGTAATTTGATTTCATGCCCTCTTAAGCAGAAAATAATTGAAGGCAAATTTCACTTTTTGGATGCCCCGGGATCATACTTATAAACACGTGTCAATGCACCAGTGGTGATGCAGTGTTGACCCCTTCAATAACAGGACCTCAACTGTGTCTACTACTGTCAGGTTAGTACCCTCTAGAAGCCCTTCCAATATAGCTTCTGTGGGGCTGCACCACTGTGTAAACCATTATTTTTAAGTTTTTGGTTTTTGATATTATGAAAAAAAGCATAACATTTGGAGCGATAAACAAGGAAGGAGGGCTGGTACTCACACTGACATGATATCTAATATATGCCAGGCCTTGAGCTTAGTAGTATATTAGTCCATCTGGGCTGCCATAAATAAATACCATAGACTGCAGAGCTTAAACAGCAGAAATATATATATAAATATATATACATATTTATCACATGTATCATGGGGGGAGGTAGAGAAGAGAGAGGGAGAAAGAGAGAGAAAGACAGGGAAGGAAAGAGTGAAGAGAGGGGTAAGAGAGGGAGAGGAAAAAGGAGATAGAGGGAGGGAGAGAGAATGGAGACAGAGCATGAGAGTTTTCTGATGTCTCTTCTTATAAGGTCATTAATCCCATTGATCAGAGCCCCATACTTATATCTCAATTAACCTTAGTTACCTCCATAGAAGTTCCTTCTCTAAATGTAGTCACACTGGAAATTCGTGCTTCAGTATATAAATTTGTGGGGGAACATCTTGTTATTCCACCTTTCAGTTCTGACGCTCAGACATCATTATTCACACATTCAGATGAAGGTAAGAAAGTTGAGGGGCATACTGAAGTTTAGAGAGCTACTATAGGTCCAAGCTGGGAATTTAATTTAGATATTTCAACTCCACGTTTCTCTCTTATTATGACATTTATTGTGATATCCAGGAATGGTACCTAGTCTTTCAGTTGTTCAAGCTACTAACCTCAGCCTCAATTTGGACATTTTTCTAATGTATAGAATCTTCCTTCTCTATCCAATTCATCACTACGTCTAAATCTCAAGTCAAGCCCATTTTTCAGCATTATTATTTTCATCTTTACCAAGTCCACCCTTTTTGCTGTGAATTACTGCAAAACCTTCACAATTAATCCTACCGCCTTCCATCTTACCCAATGAATATCATCCTCATACCCACAACCTAACTGATCTTCCTAGAATGCAAATCTGATAGAGCCACTTCCACCTAAACACTTCTTGATGAGCTAATGCTGTAGAAAAAAGTTCAGATTTCTTCATTCAGCATATAAGGCTCTTCATGATCTGGCTCTCATGATCTGTCACTTGAGGATGGTTGCACATCCTGCTCCTTCTTTCTGGAACACTGTTTTCCATGTTCTTCATATGGAGAGCGTTTCATCATCCTTCAAACTCATTTTCAATGTCTCTTGCCTTTAAAAAGTCTTTCCTAATCCTGTCTCTGTCTAGACTAGACATCTGTCCTCTGTATTCTTTGATTTCATTGTCATAAGTTCCATACTGTGTAGAGATTTAACATTGAACTGCCTGAATGATCCACAAAATTGTAACACTTTGATGCAGAAACTCTATTTTTATAATATTTAGGTCTAGTTCTTACTCTATGTATTAGAGAAATACCTCTGAATACCAATGACTTAAACAAATTAGAAAAAATATATTTTTTTTCATAAAAAAGATACCTGGAGTTTAGGAAGTCTAAGACTTGTAGAATATCTTTTCATTATCAAGATGCAAACTACTTTTATATTCTCACTTTAGTCTCTTTATCATGGATTGGTAAACTACTGCCTCTAGGGTGGCCACCTGTTTTGCAAATAAAGTTTTATTGGAACACAGCCATGCCCATTCTTTCAGACATTGTCTATGTTGCTTTTCTGCTATAAGGGCAGTTGTGTAGTTGTAACAGACTCATGGCCCACAAAGCCAATTGCTGTGTATTGGCTTCTTCCTTTGGAATCTTAGAGAAAAATTTTTTAATGATCTTAATGTCACTTCATGTTCCAAAATGGCTTCTGTAACTCCAGCAATTTTATTATCTTTAAAATTTTTTTGTAGAGACAGGGTCTCACTATGATGCCTAGGCTGATCTCTAGCTCCTGGCCTCAAGCAATCCTCTCCCCCTTGCCTTTCAAAGTGTGGGATTACAGGCATAAACCACCACACCTGGCCAAATTCTTTTATATAACTGATAGCAGAAAGAAGGAAATGTAGAAATGCAGGTCACTGCCTTTTAGGAAACTTCTCAGAAGTTCCACACCACACTGCCCCTACATTTTGAGAATTGGCCAGAATTCAATAACATGGCTATCCCAAGCAGCAAAGGAAGCTTGGAGGTGTAGTCCTTTATTACATGCAGCAATATGCTCAGCTAAATGCTGGCTAAGAAGAAGGGTTGGAGGGATGCTGTAGTAAATGATTAGCAGTCTCAGTCACAGTCTTATCAAAAATGTTCTCCCCAGCACCAAGAACCTAGTAGATGCTCAATAAACTTTTGATGAACATAATTATCTATAAAGTGCTCAGTGTTGGTTACTTCCAGTGTGCAACCAGTGACTTCTGGCTTATGCTACAGATAGTGAAAGTTTCCAGAGGGCTGACCTCTGGGTAAGTAAGTTGTGGCTTCCATGAAAAGTGTCTCAGCAATTCCAGTGCTCCAGTTTGCATTTCTTTGTGAACACTGTTTTTACTAGTGATTTATTTAAAACTATATATTTCAACTAATAGTATAAAATGTAATAAGATAAAATGTATTAGAATAACTTATTTGCTTTTTTTTCCTCTCTAAGTAGATAAATGGGTTGAGTTTAGTGAAGATGTTCTGGGTTGCGAATGCAGGAATGAGAGGGAAGACTAATGACTATTTTCTTTCATCAGTAGTGGAAGCAAAACTACGCACAGGAGAAAGAAGATGCCTCAGCATTGTTTGGAAACAATCTGTGGTTTCCAAAATCCTCAATGTTTCTATGACAGTTTCCCTAGATGCTTACAATGACTTTGGATGTGAATTCAAGCGGTGTGGTGGTCGGCAAATGTCTCTCACACATGGAATGTAAAACCATGGGCTGTGACCATGGGCTATGAGCCCACAGAGCCTCTCAACCTCTTATTTTCATGTCTTCCTTTTACTCATCTGTCTTTAAAAGAGATGCTGGGTGTGATTTTGGCTGGCACTTCTCTGACCTCTGACAACATGGGCTCCTTAATGTCCACAGGTAAGGACTCAGCTATAATTTCACAACCTCTTTCTGCTTTGAGATACAGTTCTTCATGTACCAATTGCCTACTCTAAATGGATATTTGACACTAGAGAGGCGGGTTATATTCTTCAATTACTTCTTAAATATGAATGAAGGCTGTGCTAGTCAAACAAATAGACGGAAGTGTGAGCGGTGCTGGGCTGGCTAATATGAGCTGTCCGTGGATAGAAGACAGCCTGCCAATTCGTTCTTTCCTTGCTTTATGAACACTGCATTGAAATACTTTCCCCCTACATTTGTAGCTTCTAATTAGCTTTGAAACGATTCTGTGGTTCAGTTTAAAGTCTGCCTTCTCCCTTCCGTGATTCCTTTGGGACTGGCTGTTCATTAAAAAAA
>NW_016107362.1:2853157-2887557 GCF_001604975.1 Cebus imitator
AAAAAAAAAAAAGAACATTTTGCATTTTTATAGTGCTGTGCACTGGGCCATGGAGGGGCAGCAGATGTTCTTTCGTGCTCCCACCCACGTATCCAAATGTGAATAATCTCGATGCTCCTGGCAAACTTCTACCTCATATAGCATTACTCTTCTAGCATTGACAAAGACTTCATCCCACCAAATGTTCCTGAAGAACAAATTCAAACAGTAACACATAATGATAAAATGTACTTTATGTAGCTAAAGGAGCTCTCAACTTGAAATTAGATCATCATTGTGTGACCTTGGGTACATTTTTTGTTCTTTCTTAGGCTTCATTTTTCTTATATGTAAATGAAAGATGATACTGTCCACATTATAAGACTGTACTTGACACATAGTTGACATCCAACTGTTAACTGCTGTATTTGATTAGAATGTGCAAAGTGTTTAGAGTCATTGTAAAAATGCGAAATATTTGAAATAAAGTTTTCCTTCTCAGCACTTCATTTTGACTTGTAGGAGAATAGTCTTTCATCATCTTCCTGATATTGCGACTTCTTTATTTTCTTTAAATAACCCTATAACAGATTATTTCTTATGTATCCTTCTTTCTACCTATGTGTACATCTATGTATCTATCTACCTATCTAGCCATCCTTAATATATGCATAGTAAGTTATTGATTTTCTCCCATTTGGCTATTTAAAGATTTCCTCGAGGCTCTATTTGGTGTTGTGGGTGAAATAAAGATAAATTAATTATGGGTACTGTCTCTCAAAATATTGATGCTGCTGACAGTGATACATGTGCTAGGAATTTATTTGCATTAGTTCATTTAATTCTTCCAACATCCATTTAAAGAGAAAGTACTGAGTTGGTAAGTTTTTACTCAAGGCCACACTAGTGATTTAGTGACTAAATAGTGAGGGTAAGCTTAAATTCAAGTCTCAGCTTTCCAACACCAAACAGTCCTAACCACTGCACAATACTTCTTAATTTTCTCTCTTGTGCTTTATGGATAATTTTATTAACAATGATTTGAATGATTTCTATAACTTTTTTATTTTGATGTGTTCTAACATTCTTTTATTATTTAATATTTTAAAATTAGATTTCTGTATAGTTCCTATACTATAACTACTTAATAAAAAGCATTTCGGCTTTAAAATTTTCATTTCGAAGTTCTTCTCCTATCATCCTTCTTTAGCAATGAACAGTTTCCACTGTAAAAACAGAATCAAGACATTTAATAACTTTTCATGATACCACTGTGCCTCATTTAAACTTTCAAACTTTTAAACTTTTTCTTTACTCTCTACTTCTATGAGATTTCTAGCCCCTTGATATTGTCTCTACAATTGCACACTTCGGTTACTCATTACTTGCTTCTATCTTGAGTTCAACTCCTATCTTGACTTTCACTGAAACAGCTTGTGCTGGGACATTTAGATATATCATTCATCCACCACTTGGAAAACAGCATGTAATTTCTCTCAGTTTCTAATTTTTAAAAATTCTTTTGCTATATTTCTTTAATTTTTTATTTAGATGTTTAGACCTCAGGAAGGGATGGAGTTGAATTTATCAGATTTCTCAGTTCATGGCATATTGTTATGGTTGGTCTCTGCTTCTTTCCAGTTTTATTATTTTTCTTTATATTAATATTTTGATGCTCATTTTTTTCTCACGACAGATATCCATCCTAATGTGTAAATATACGTCTTTAATGTTTTTATAAATTTAAGCATCCTTAAATATGTGTAATGTTCAGTGTATTTACATGTGACATAAATATGTGTTAATAGTTTTTATTCTCTTACAACCTTAAAATTTGATGCTATCTGATTTTCTAATTTCTGCCCATTCTAAAGAATATATTTTATGATTTTAGTATTTTGTTATTTTAATATTATTTTATAGATTTAGGTGATACTAGTGCATTTTTATTAAAAAGACCTATCACATAGTGGTGAAGTCTGGGCTTTTATTACACCCATTGCCCAAAGAGTAAACATTGTACCAGATAGATAATTTTATGATCCTCTTCTCTGTCCTGGCCTCTCACCTTTTGGAGTCCCCAATGTGTATTATTCCATTCTGTACATGTATATGTAGCCTTTGTTTAGCTCCCATTATAGGTGAGAACATGCAGCATTTGACTTTCTGTTTCTGAGTTATTTCGTTTAGAATAATGGCCTCCAACTTCATCCATGTTGCTTCAATAGGCAGGATTTTATTCTTTCTTATGGCTGAGTAGTAGTCCATATATATATGGACACACACCCCACACACAACCCAAGTTTTCTTTATCCAAATATCCATCAATAGACACTAGCTTGATCCCATGACTTTGCTATTGTAAATAGTGTTGTAATAAATGTACAAATGCAGGTGCCTTTTTGATATAATTATTTATTTTCCTTTGGGTAAATACCCAGTAGTGGGATTGCTGGATCAGATGATAGTTCTGTTATTAGATTTTTTGATAAATCTCCATACTGTTTTCCATAGAGGTTGTACTAATTTACATCCCACCAACAGTTTGTAAGCATATCTTTTTCTCCACATCCTCACCAACACCTGTTGACTTTTGACTTTTTAATAATATCCATTCTGACTGGTGTTTACATGGTATCACATTGTGGTTTTTAAGTTGCATTTCGCTGCTGATTAGTGATGAGCTTTTTTTCATGTTTTTGGGCCACTTCTTTGAAAAAAATGCCTGTTGATATTGGTTTTTTTTTTTTTTTTTGGAGACGGAGTCTAGCTCTTGTTACCCAGGCTGGAGTGCAATGGTGCGATCTCGGCTCACCGCAACCTCCGTCTCCTGGGTTCAGGCAATTCTCCTGCCTCAGTCTCCTGAGTAGCTGGGATTACGGGCACGTGCCACCATGCCCAGCTAATTTTTTGTATTTTTAGTAGAGACGGAGTTTCACCATGTTGACCAGGATGGTCTCGATCTCTTGACCTCGTGATCCACCCGCCTTGGCCTCCCAAAGTGCTGGGATTACAGGCTTGAGCCACCGTGCCTGGCAATATTCTTTGCCCAATATTTAATGGGTTTATTTTTTCTTGTTGAGTTACTTGAGTCTGTTGTAGAATCTGGATATGAACTCTTTGACACATGCAATATTTGCTAATATTTTTTCCCATTCTGCAGATTGCTTGTTTATTCTGTTTTTATTTATTTATTTAGTTTAGTTTAGTTAAGTAACATTTGTCCACTTCTGTTTTTGGTGCATTTGTTTTTGAGGACTTACTCATAAATTCTTTGCCTAGACCAATTTGAGTTTTATAGTTTTGAGTCTTACATTTAAGTCTTTAATTCATCTTGAGTTAATTTTTGTACTTGGTGAGAGACATATGTTTCATGAATGTTACACCATGAAACTTCATGGCAAAATTTCATTCTTATGCATATAGCTATTCAATTTTCCCAGCCCTATTTATTGAACAGTGTGCCCTTTCTCCAGTGTATATTTTTGTTAATATGATTGAAGATGAATTGGTTGTAGATAGCCCACTTTATTTCTAGATTCTCTATTCTGTCCCATTGATCTATGTGCCATTTTTATAGCAGTACCATGCTATTTTGCTTACTATAGCCTTGTAATATAAGCTGGAGTCAGATAATGTGATGCCTCCAGATTTGTTCCTTTTGTTTTGGATTGTTTTGGCTATATGGGCCCTTTTGTTTGCTTCCATATGAATTTTAGGATTTTTTTTCTAATTCTGTGAAAAATGACATTGGGGCTGGGAACAGTGGCTCATACCTGTCATCCCAGCACTTTGGGAGGCCGAGGTGGGTGGATCACGAGGTCAGAAGTTTGAGACCAGTGAGGCCAACATGGTGAAACCCCGTCTCTACTAAAAATACAAAAAAAATTAGCCAGGCATGGTGGCATGCGCCTGTAGTCCAAGCTACTTGGGAGGCTGAGGCAGAAGAATTGCCTGAAACCAGGAGGTGGAGGTTGCAGTGAGCTGAGATTGTGCCACTGCACTCCAGCCTGGGCAACAGAGTGAGACTCCATCTCAAGAAAAAAAGAAAAAAAAATAATGGTATTGGTAATTTAATAGGAATTGCATTGAAATTGTAGATTGCTTTGTGCACTGTAGCCATTTTAACAATATAGATTCTTCCAATCTATGAGTATGAGATGTTTTTGCATTTGTTTATGTCATCTATAATGTTTTAATCAGTCCTTTGTAGTTCTTATTGTAGAAATCTTTCACTTTTTTGGTTAAATGTACAATGTAGATATTCTATTTTTTTGTGTGGTTATTGTAAATGGGATTGAGTTTTCAATTTGGCTATCAGCTTGTTATTGGCATATAGAAATACTAATTTTTCTACAACAATTTTGTATCCTGAAACCTAACTAAAGTCATTTATAAAATCCAGGAGTCTTTTGAAGAGTCTTCAGGGTTTTCCAGGTATAATATCATGTCAGTTAGTGAACAGAGATAATTTGACTTTTCTTTTTCAATTTGGATGTCCTTTATTTCTTTCTTTTTCCTGATTACTCTAGCTAGGACTTCTAGTACTTTGTTGAATAGGAATGGTGAGAGTGGGTATCCCTGTCTTATTACAGTTCACAAAAAGGATGTGTTCAAGTTTTCCTCATTCAGTATAACGTTGGCTATGGATTTGTCATTTATGGAATTGATTATTTTAAGGTATGTCTGTTGGTATCTAGTTTGCTGAGAATTTTTATCATGGAGGGATAATAAATTTTGTCAAGTAATTTTTCTGTACCTATTGAGATAATCATATGGTTTCTGTTTTTAATTTTGTTTGTATGGTGAATCACACTTACTGATTTTTACGTTAAAACTTCCTTGCATCCCTGGAATAGACCCCACTTGATCATGGCATTTGATATGGTTTGGCTGTGTTCCCACCCAAATAATCTTGCAGCTCCCATAATTCCCATGTCTTGTGGGAGGGATCTGGTGGGTGATGACTGAATTATGAGAACAGGTCTTTCCTGCATTGTTCTCTTGGTAGCGAAATGAATGAGTCTCCAAAGATCTGATGGTTTCAAAAATGGGAGTTTCTCTACACAAACTCTCTTTTTGTCTGCTGCCAACCACATAGATGTGACTTGCTCCTTCTTGCCTTCTGCCATGATTGTGAAGCCTCCCCAGCCACGTGGAACTTTAAGTCCAATAAATCTCTTGCTTTTTGTAAATTGCCCAGTCTCGGGTATATCTTTATCAGCAGCATAAGAACAGACTAATACAGTATATTATTTTTATGATGTGTTGTTGGAGTTGGTTTGCTAGTATTTTGTTGAGGATTTTTGCATCTGTGGTCATAAAGAATATTGGCTTGTAGTTTCCCTTCATTGATATATCCTTGCTTGGCTTTGGAATCAGGGTAATATTGGCTTCACACAATGAAGTAGGAAGAATTCCTTCCTTCTCAATTTTTGCAAACAATTTCAGGATAATTGGTACAATGTCTTCTTTGTATGATGTCTGATAACATTTGGCTTAAATCCATATTGTCTTGGGATTTTGTTGTTGTTAGGAGCTTTTTATTAATTATTACTTTAGTTTCACTACTTGTTACTGGTCTGTTCTTGGTTTCTATTTCTTTCTGGTTCTATCTTTGGCGGTAGCATATTTCTAGGAACTTATCATTTCCTCTAGATTTTCTAGTTTGTGTGTATAGAGATGCTCAGAATATTCTTAAATATGTGAATATTCTAACTCAAGTTACCTTTTTTCCCCTTGGGAAAATATTTAGGAACCAATACATATGGGTTTTCAGAGATGGTTCATCCTTAAACTAAAGAAAGACAAAGTAGGCCTTTAGCTCTATTAATAAGCATTACAGAGAGGTAAACTACTTTTTCATTGCAATAATGCACATATGCAGGAGAAATACAAAAAAGTAGGATGGAGGGAGCAGGATAGGAGGCAAATGGGAAAGACTTTACAATTAATCACAAAGTGAATTTTCATAGGTTTTTTTTAAGCTTAACAAATTTGCTCATAAAATATCGGCAGGATATGAATATAAGGCATATAATTTTCACTTACTTAAAAGAGATAAATGCAAGTTGTGCAATGAATACTCTTCTTATCTAAGTGGTTAATTCATTTAACTGCTGAAAAGGCAGTTTACTAATGAGTAGCTGAGACTGGAGAAGTGATTGCATAAATCTCAATCTTACCGGTATGTATAGCTGATAATCTCATTAAGAAATGTTCCCACAGGACCAAAGAAGTGAATATATAAGAGATTGCAACAGATAACTCCATTATTTCATCTTGCTTTTTATATATTGTGTCTGTCAAACAGCGTGACTAAGAGGGTGCATTGCTTAATTAATACTGGGCAGGGTAGGGGAGGTATGATGGATTGTATTAGAAAGCCTAGAAAACTTTAGTAAGGGTTTCAGAGCCATAAGGGTAGTCTTGCTGAGAAACAATTAAAAATGAAACTTGTTAATCAAGCAGTTAAAAATGCTTGTTAATCACAACAAGTAAATCTTAGAAAAATCCTTCTGGTTCTTTTCAACTAGTAGTTGTGTCACTTGATTAAGACTACAACTACCTTGATTTTACCATTTAGGAAAAGAAGAAGTGGGGAAAAACATCCCATTATAGAAACCATAATGTATTTACATAACCTTAGTGTTGGCTATGAGTTGGTGGGCATCACTTACATAGGACAGAGTTGACTCTAACTCTGGTATAGCTCACTTTTCTTAGCCTCCTTGGTAAAGTCAGCCCCATGATGAAGATCTGACCAGCAAAATATACAGGAAAGTTATGTCTTCCCAGTCTGCACATGGCCCATCCAAACATCTCATGTTTTTCTCCATTATCTCACTTCTTCCTCCTAGTTGAATGTGGACTCCCAGGGAAGAAGATGCCAGTACTTCTATTGTACACGATCCCTGAATTTCCTCACAGACCAGAATATGTTATTACAATAAACTATACTGTCTGTGAGGTCACAGTAAGGTATATTTCTATTAGGGCATTGAGATTTTTTCATAAAGATCTTATATTTACCCTCTAACATAACTGAGGTCTCTGCTATGCCCTTTAGTTTATCTTTCATTAATGCACTCATTGAACAAGTATTTATTGTGTTCTGTATGTGCCAAGGACGTTGCCAGCCACTAGAAATAGGAGCTAGAAGGTGGCAAACAGAGGGAGAAAATTAGCATTAGAGTTTTGGCATCTCTACAGTGTTTTTGGGCCTAGGATTGGTTCTAAGGCAGTTTTGTTGAACTGCATACTTACCTACTTTATATTCAAAAAGAGTTGAGTATTTTTTCCTTACCTAGATTTACTATTTGTACTACTGTGCCAAAATTTAATAAGTTCTGACACTGCACTGAGAATGTTGGTTTGGAACAATGCTATTTCTAGGTTAGGTATATATGTACTGAAGGTTTTGTGCTTTGTCATATTCACATTATGGAAAAGTTTTCTTTTTTTGTCCTAGAGGCTGTCTTTCCTGACACGGTATTATTAACCAGGCATAAATAAAGCTTTTTATCATCATCCCCAAATCACAGAGTTTTTAAAAGCTGTAGGTTTTATTCTTATTCACTTTTACTTAGTTCCATTTCTTCTTTTGTTATAACAAACCTCATTGTGCAAAGACCATCATACAATAATGGAGACCTACCTCTCTAGTGAGATAGTGCCAGAACAGAGTATTGCCTATGATTTCAGCTATAAAAGATGTTTCCTTTTTATGAAAGAAGCAGCTGTGACAGACAGATCATAGATATCCAGGGTACATTTTATGGTTAGAAGTTTAGCTATTTCCCGTCCTGATATAAGTTTTGCATTCAGTTGATGGAATGTTTAGAACTAGGCTTCTGATATTAAGTTGATAATGAGCATGCACAAATATACATACCATTTTACTTATTTAATAACTGGGTAATAATTTAGGAAATGAAAAACTTATGATTAAAATCCTAGGCAAACCATTTTAAGGACCAATTCTGCTTGTCATCAAGCAAATGACCTACTGTATCAACCATGGTAATTGAAGCCTCCAATAGGATTAATTATTTGCAATTGTGTTTGTTTGATTCCTTTAGAGCAGTGATTCTCAGATGCAGGAGGGAGGTAAAAAGCCATTTGAAAATCAGATGAAAGCTAAAGATCTTCAGAAAATATACAAACACTGCACATTTTATATATAATTCAGGGATTCTTGATTTACCAAGCTAAACAACTCGAAGATAATAAAACACCCCTATTTTTGTGCACATGAAGTTGGAGAAGCTGTTTTCCAAATCAGCTCATGATCTTCCTGAGGCCCAATGGGTCATTGTAAATCGTTCTATTATAAAGACACCACGTGAACTCATATGTTCATTGTGGCACTGTTTACAATAACAAGGACCTGGAACCAACTCAAATGCCCATTGATGATAGACGGGATAAAGAAAATGTGGCACACATACACCATGGAATACTATGCAGTCATAAAAAGTATGAGTTCATGTCCTTTGTAGGGACATGGATGAATCCAGAAACCATCACTATTTCAAATCTCTAATAGAGGATGGGGCAGCAGAAAATTCTAAAGCAGGAACCACTGTTTCAGTGCATTTAAAGCTTTCATATGCATAAAATTTATCTAGAAATAACTAAAAAGAAGGACAGATTCCTGGGCTATAATTCCAGAGATTTTAGTTGAGTCATTCTGGAATGGGAAGGAAAAGCTACATTTTTAAATATTTAGTTTTACTGATGTTTCCATAGATTGCAGGTGAGCTATGTTTTTTCAGAAACACTTTCTAACCTTCACTTAGAAATCCTTCACACTGCTGGTCACTAAAACAACCATCTCTCTGCACACCACCCTTGGTGCTCCTGTGTGCTAGGTTTTCCACCAAGCTGAAACAGCTCACCTGGCTTGAGTATCTTCCTTTCTTCACGCTTCCATAGATAACAAAATACAAAGTCTTAGCCATGTATTTGGGTGGCTAATTCATCTGGCTGACCTGATGTGGCTCACTGTTATCACTACTTAACAGAGGAAACCATTCCTGATCACCCTACATTCCTTAACATTCCTTAATATACTGTGATAACGCTGGATAGCTGCGGAGTTTTCATCACTGTTTGAAAAATAGATGACACCAGTTTATAAACCGTAGGGCCTAGAAGGAAATGGCAAGATAAATGTAGTCTTCCTCTACATTACTGTTTCTTCCTTCCCACATGTTTCTTTGGGAAAAGTACTGAGACAAAGAAAAAAACATAGTATTTTTAACCTGAATCATAGTGAGAAAATGTTCATAGCTAAAATAAAAAAGTTTTCATTTTACTTTCAAATATAAATTAGAATTTCTATCTTTCAGCAAAATTTCCTTTCAATCATTAGATCCAGATTGATAGCTCTGGATTCAGGAGTATGTACACATGTCTTTAGGTCTGTCTTTCAAATAATAACACTAATATTTATTATATTGTTAATAATTATATGAATAACTATTAATATATTCACTATGTAATATATTTATAAATTATCAACATTATATAATGTGATATATTATTGACATATTAATAATAATTTACTATCTTATTAGGTTTCTCCTCGCTTTGTTTTATTTATTATCTTGTCAAGTAGAGTTATAGAAGAGGCACCTTAAAATACAAATTAAGGATATAAAGCAGATATTTCTTAAAACTCTGCAGTTGAAACAACAGTTTTCTTACTTAACTCAGTGCTTCTTAACAATTCCAGGTTCTTCTCAAGGAAATGATTTTTATTTAATAAATCTTTAGTTAAACATCTAATACCCTCTTGGTTTTTAAAATGTGCATGTGTGAGACTCAGGCTATGTATTCTTTGTGAAGTAAAACTTGGTCTATGCATTGTTATATTCAATATGTCCAAAATAATTCAACCTTATTAATAATCAGAAGTGTTTTATTTTTGCTTTATGAAAAAAAGAAAAGATTTTGCTAAGCATAAATGACAGAAAACTTCCAGAAATTGGAAAGCCCTTTTCAATAGTAGAAATATTAAAATATGTTTAAGAGACAAATGTTGGTTAAACAATCTAGAGAAAAGATGATCATTTTAAGGGGATGCAATCTCAAAATTGTATTGTAAGTGGTTGCTTTCTCACCGAATTGGCAGAGCACAGTTGAGTAGCCTTGACAAGAACTAAATGAATCTCAAAGCCCAAAATATTTACCATCTGCTTTATTAACAAAATATTTGCAGATCCCTGGTCTACAACATTTTCTGTTTATTAAGTTATATATGAAAAATATTTATATTTATGGTATACAATGTGACATTTTGATACCTGTGTACATTATGAAATGATTACATCAACTAATTAACATATCCATCATATCATATACTTTTTATTTTTTTGTATGAGAACAGTTAAGATCTATTCTCTCAGCAACTTTAAAGTATACAATAAATTATGAAAGCAGATAACCTGACTGATATGTGTGCAAAGAACTTGACTAAATAGATACTTCTCAAAATGAGACATACAAATGGCCAACAGATAAATGAAAAGCTGCTCAGTATCATTAACCATCAGGGAAACGAAAATGAAAACCACCATGAAATATCTGTTAGAATAACTATTACCAAAAAGATGAAAAATATTTGTTGGTAAGGATGTAGAGAAAAGGAAACCTTGGTACACTGGTGGTGGGAATGTAAATTATTAAAGTCATTATGAAAAACAGTATGAAGGTTCCTTAAAAGGTTAAAAATGGAACTAGCATATAATCCTATAATCCAATATCTGGATGTATATCCAAAGGAAATGAAATTAGGACCTCATAGAGATATCTGCATTCTAATGTTCATTACAGCTTTAATCACAATAGTCCAAGACATAGAATCAACCTATTATATGATTAAGTGAATTTTCAATTTTTGGAACAACAGTAAGGAAAACAAAAACTTCGAGTTAAATTACTTTAACTCAATACTACTGTAAAGTTTCAGGATGGTCAATACACATCTACGTAGAACTTTATTCCTGAAATCTATAGTAACTTACCATTACCTGCATTTTTTCTCCTAAATGTATACATTGATTAATACCTGCATTGGCATTTTGGTGGGACATTAATGTTTTCCAGAAAGACAACATAAAATTACAATCGCCTCTAATCCATGTTTTATGAACATAGAGCGAGCACTTTGATCACCTATATACCTTAGAGTTCTATTCCATCTGATCAGCAGCAGCGATTTGAATTTGGCGTGTCTGCCTTTGAAACAAATTTAAGTTTAAAGTAGTAATTTTCAGGTTGTTCAACTTTTGCTATCTAAAATAGCACAATCCCTCTAAAGAAGATTTTGCTCTGGTAGAGAGGGGAAGGACTGTAATCAAGCAGTGGCATTTGCAAAGGATTAGAGGAAGAAATAAACAGATCATAGGCCAGAAATGGCAAACAGTCTGCTTGGCAGGGTAAACACCCTGTTTCAGGACTTCTCGTTAGGGAGGACATATTTCTTTGTTTCTTCCATTTTCTGGGGAGGTGACTTCCATTCCACTCCCCAGCAGATAACATACTGGAGAAACATTCCGGCCTCTCCCTCCTTTAGTGGTTCTTCCTACATGAGATGGAGTAAATAATCGGATGAGTAAGGTTAGGGAAAGGGACTCAGAGCTCTTTCTTTCTCTAACCTTTCATTGGCAGTTCCAATGAAACTGTCCCCTGCTTTGCATCTCTTTGGTTTCTATTTCAACCTGTCTACTTGTGGGCTAAATGTGTTCTCTCTCCTCCTGTCTCCCAGGCATCAGCACAAAGTAGCCTCCTGTGAGGGACAAGGAGTAGAGGTATATAAGAGTCAAAAGTCAATTTTGGCCTCTGCTTTAAATTGCAGTACCCGATCTTTCTCTCTCCTGGATTTCCCCTCTGGAGTCCCCTTCTACACTCTCTCATGGAAGCCTGTCTTCCCCTCCTAAACTCCATCTCTCTCCGTTCCCTTCCACGCAGTGTGGAAGCTGCTTTCCTCTCCTGGATTCCATCTTTCTGGATTCTCTCACTCAGTGTGAGAGTTAGCTGTTTCTTTCTCTCTCCTTCTCCTGTTTCTCTCTCTCTTTAAAAAATCACTTTCCACAAACAAACAAACAAAAAATTGCAGTACCCAATTAGTTTTGTAAGCAATGAAGCTGATAATTTTTTTTTTTTTTTTTTTTTTTGAGACGGAGTTTCACTCTTGTCACCCAGGCTGGAGTGCAATGGCGCGATCTCGGCTCACCGCAACCTCCGCCTCCTGGGTTCAGGCAATTCTCCTGCCTCAACCTCCTGAGTCGCTGGGATTACAGGCACGCGCCACCATGCCCAGCTAATGTTTTGTATTTTTAGTAGAGACGGGGTTTCACCATGTTGACCAGGATGGTCTCGATCTCTTGACCTCGTGATCCACCGGCCTCGGTCTCCCAAAGTGCTGGGATTACAGGCTTGAGCCACCGCGCCCGGCGAAGCTGATAATTTAATGCTTCTCTGAATCTTCTCTCTATTATTTGATTTTAAATTTGAAGAGAAGAGTGTTTAACTGGCCTCTCAAACCTTAACAGTTCTTAGTAGGGATATGAGTTATACTGGAATGATGATGGTTGTCCTTATGAAGACTTGCAATTTAGCTGGGCATGGACTACTTGTTTGTGAGATTGAGGAATGATTTGACTCTGATTGTTTCAGAGTGGAAGAATCTGCCTCAACAGTCTTGTCTTCATAATTCAACCGAGATTTCAAATGACTTTCTGAGTCTACAATGATGGTTTATAACAGACATGATGTCATTGAACAAGAATTGATGTTCTGTATTTAAGAACACAAAATAAACCACCACCGACAATAACAAAAATATTAGCTTACAGATAGAATGGCATAAACCTGATGAGAGAGAAGTTTATTTTAAAATGAAGATACAATCTCAGCATAAGCCAAGAATATTATATTAATGTTACCAAGGCCGACTAACAATTAGGCAGCCTTAATAAAAGCAGAATGTCTAGATTCATGGAGGTAATTAGTCTTTTGTGCTTTATACTTGTCAGACTAAAATAAATTATTTGAAACATTTTTTAAAGAGTGTTCTTAATGAGAATGGTGAAGATGAGGGATTTAGATAACGTGTTATTGGAGAGTGATTTAAATTACTTACCCTGGACAAGAAAAGATGCAATAAGGAACAGGATGACTCTCTTTCGATATTTGAAGGGCTATTGGGGGAAAATATTAAAACCTTCTTTTATGTCTACAGTCAAAGATATAAGAAGCACATGTCGAATGATAGGATTCTATAAAAGTTAGAACAGTCCAACAAATCGAACAGCTGATTACTGAAGTTATAAGGGCCTGGCCCATGGATGGGTACTCGTAGATGTTGAAAACACCAATTAAAGGAGTTACTGCTAAATTGATTCCCACTTACATTGCTCAAGACTCAGTAGAAATTCTTTAAGTGAAGACTCTTATGTGCTAATTCTGATTGTACTCCTAAACATTTGGTGACCTCATCTGTCAGCTTCTCTAGGCTTCAGTTGATGCTTTTCCAGAATATCTGCCCATACCTCTCAGGATTATTAAGAAAATACAATGACGAAACTGATTTTAAAGTGGTTTGAAAAGGACCTATATATAGGCAATCTACTCATCTGTTTAGAATGGAGACCAAGGTAGTCAATTATAAAATGTTAAATGCAAAGTGAAGTAGAATAGAATTTCTTATACTTTAACATGGAAACACACATCCTGTGGAATCTATCAAACTCCAGACTCTGTTTCAGCAGGTCCAGTGGATGGCCTGGGGCTGTGCATTTCTAACAAGTGCCAAGCCAGTAACTATGTTAGTCTGTGCACTATGTCTTTACTTGGCAAAAAACACAGAAGGTTCAGGTCCTTGCGTGCCCAACTAAGTAGCTCTCAGCCCACTCTCTCTTAGGGATTCTTCTCTGGCAAAGCTCTCAACGGACTAATTAACAAAATGTATGATTCTAGAATAGGCTGACGATGAGGAAGTTGCAAACCCACCCACCAATTGTGTATATACATTTAAAAAATGACTCTATTATGACTACTATATCTTACGTAGCTATTTGCTGTGATAACATATATGTGAAACAGCATTTCATGACACTTAAGTGTCAATGCTGTTTGCACAATGAATCAGATCATTTAGAAAAAAAGTGAGTTTTAAAATGCAATGAAAACATATATATGGAGCTATGGTTATTTGCATGCAGGCAGTACAAATAAACTCTATCTAATTTAACTGAAAAAGATAATTCGTTAGATGTATTTGGGATGGTGTTCTAAGTGAGGTCAAAGATGGATTTGTAGCTAATAAGAAAGTTATAAAATCATGAAATACTCAGTAGTCATTGATGTAATGAATGAACTCCAGCTATTTCTTCTGCCCTTCTGTTATAGACAGGAGCCAAATTCACAGGGACATGCATCTATCTGGCTCAACATAGGTCATGTGCTTACTTCCTGGTTTATGAGAGCAGTGAGAGAAAGCCTCTGTTGTCCTGACTAGAAAAGAATTGTGGGAAATGGGGCAACTCCAAGGAAAGAGACCAGTGAAACTGAGAAACCAAACATCAACGTGGAAATAACTCTGAAATGTGTATGTGTGTATGTGTACGTGTATCTCTAAAGTAATCATATGTCTTATAAATGCTTTTTAAATTTAATGCTAAAATTAAATCACATGTGTTTATAGTATTTGTTCCTCTTTTATGAAATTTTTACTTTTATTATTTACCTATTAACATTCAGTGGTTTTCTTGTCAATTTCAATTCACTCTTAAATGTAAGTCATTAAGCTTTGAGTAACCAAAAAGAACTTAATCATATGCAAATCCTTTTTTGAAAGGCAATGCCTATTATTATTATTATTATTATTATTAATTTTATTTTGCTTTTGGAGGGGAAGAAAGAGCTAGAGGGACTGTAGGAAGCCATGGTTCTAAATGCGACCAGTACAACCTAAAATGAGGGTTAATATGGTAAGATGCCTCATTCATAGAAACAACAATAGTCTGACAGAAAAATATCATGGAAAACCATTAAAATCCTTACTGGTTGTCTCAAGAAATACCACAGTTGTGGTGGGTGGGACTTGGGTATTTATAACATATTCTTAATATTTAGCAAACATTTCAAAAGCTTCACATCTATCATTTTCCATTTCTCCAAACTATAGATACAGCTATTGTGTGTTTTCTTTAAACTATCACAATTACAACATTGCAAAAAATAAATAAATAATAAATAAACATCTCTCTGACTTATCCACATAGTCCCATTGATGGCTCACTGTCCCTGTCACCTTCTTCAACCTGACCACCACATGTCACATATGGCTTCCTGCCCTCAAAACAGAACCCACCTTACTACATTTGGCTCCACCAGAAATGTAGACTGGGTTCTAACTCTGATTTCTCATGATCACTTTTCTGGGTAAGAAAGACTAACCTGGAGCTGACCCAACAAGATCGAAAGCACTAGTGGGAGATGGTGGTGTGTGTAACAGTGGCAAGTTCTGTATATGCATTTCCATAACTACTGGCTACTTTATTAGTGAGATTATTTTAAAAGCTGACAAAGTCAGCAACTAAGTTTTAATAATTTACCATTGGGCAGATATGGGTTTAAATTGAAATTCTAGTGGGTTTGAATATTTGATTCATTCTTCAGAATTTGGGTATATCCACTGTGGGTAGATAAAGTTGCCTATTTTTCAAAGAAAGTATTGCTGAGAATTAATCTTGTTATATATTTTTTGCATATTAATCTTATCAGCAAAGGGGCGTGTCTTCTGTATTAGTTGAATGAACCTCAATCTTTGGAAAAGAGAAAAAATTAATTTTGTGACTTTCAGACAGAAATGACCCATAAACAATGCACCTAAATCTTAATGATGCTTCAGCATATCTAAGACATAGCGCCAATGCTGTAATTTCTTCCAGACACCCATTTCTTTCTCTTTAGCGGAAGAAGGAGGATCAAGGATATTCTCAATAAACCAACATCCTTTCAGCATCAAATGTCACTGAATTGTTTAAAACAGAAGAGACATATTGCCTTTATGACCCCCATAAGAATAAAAAAAACTTGATTGTAGCCAAAATAAATTCAATTTAATGCTTATATCCAGATATTTAGTTTATTTAGAAAAAAAAACTAAATAAAGTATATATTGTTTACACAATACACAATTACACAAGATGCTTTACACAGGACACTAGAGTGCCTGTCGGGGGTGAAAGACAGTGAGTGTCGAATTGTCTGGAGTCAGTTAATTCACTCTGTTTCTCAGCAGGACACCATGAGGCAGAAGGTGTTAAGTTTCAATTGGTTATTTACCATCTCTGTGGAGTTATTTCTAAGGAATAGGTAACTTAGGTATCTGATTTGTAGTCAAAAAAAGGAAATACTATGAAGGCTGATAAACTTAGGGACTGCAAATTATTTCATAAAGGAAATTTTCATTAAAAATTAGCGTATTTAAATAGTTGGCAAAGTAGTGCTAAAGACAGGATGTTAGACAAAGAGAGAACAGGCAAAATATATTTGGAGCCAGTTCCTATTTAATAGAATTGTACCTCCTCTAGAATGTGTATCTGGTAATCTAACAGAAATTTAGTTAGCCTAAATAACCCACACTCTTCAGGATATGGGTTTTTTTCAAAGCCCTGGTATATGTAGATGGAGTGGACACTGTGCATCAGGTCTGGACTATAGATTTGCTCCCTCTGAGTATTTCCACTGCCCACTGCACCCCATCTGGCCTGTGTGGCTGTAGGCTACTGAATGCCCAAGATTAACAGATAAAAGAGACAGACTTCAGAATAAATTTAGCTTCGCAAAACTTGCAGCATAGTTGTTGGCAATATGGACTTTGGAGTGATGTCTAAATTGAAGTTCCACCACCTTTTTGCTGTCTGGCCATGGGGAAGCCACAATCTTCTCAGTTGTAATAAAATACTAACACAAGACAGAGTTTAGTGTGTGTGTGTGTGTGTGTGTGTGTGTGTGTGAGTGTGAACCATTTTCTTGTAAAACATGTAATATGCTTCTTAGAAATTAGTGAACATGCAATAAATGGTAGCTGTCAATATTATTGTTGTATATGGTTATTATCAATCCTTTCCACCCATCTCCTACACCACTATCTGGTCCCCTTTCTCTGAAATTTATCCTCATCTTCAGGCCTGCAATCAGAAGTCACAATCCCATCTAACGCAGCAGTAAACTATGTGCTGTCTGCTGCTTGTCTTGGAAATAAATCCATAGTTTTTGACAAGTTTCATCTCAAGGGATTTGTTTGACCTCTGCAGATTAAATTACCCTTCTGTAATGTATTGCAGATACATTGAATTAGTGATTCACCATACCAAGTTTATGAAAGAGATAAGGAGATAGATATTTTTCTAGTTTATGAGAGATAAGATGATATTTTTCTTAAAAGTATAACATTTAGGGGAAAAGACCAGAAATAACAGAAACAACTCACAACAGAAACAACAGATAACAGATATGAAGAAATTCCTTCAAAATGTATACAAAGTGACTTTATAAACTGCATATATACAGATTTTCATAAAGGCACATAGTTGGTAAGGTGAGGCAGAGTTTCTTTCTTCTAAGAATGGCGGCTGTTCCCTTTATGGACAAATCTTTGGTTGCAAAATCAAAGATGACTGAAGAGCAGAATTTGGTGACTGATCAGATATCACTCGTATATTTTTAATGACTCACAAATCTGCTGTAAACTGTTTGGATTTGTAATGAGAACAATTCATCAACCTGCCAAAGACATGTTCATATTTCAGATTGCCATTTTCACCTATGGATTTTTTTTTCTTTCACTCAACCCGTTTGCTGGTGTGGGTTTTGAAAAGCCATTTGGGTAGTTTTATTAAGAATTGTCCACATTTTCTTCTTATAACATTACAGAGCACAGTATTTGCTTAAGTCCAGAAGATATAGCAGTAAGCTGGCTTTGAGTAAAACCTGTGCTATTTGCTGTAGAAATGTGAGTATTTTTTCAACCTCTTCTTGCCTTAGTTTCTTTACATTTAGAGAAGGGAGACTTTGTATGCCAACATGGTTACTGCTTTGAGAGTTAGGGACATTGTTCTGCTAATTTTTTGTTCCTCTGTGCTTCTAACGTTATTCCTAGTGTGTATTAAAACATATGTTCCTTAGTAATAATGATTTAAAAAAGTAACCATCATTTGTGTAACATTTAATCTATGCAGTATTGGTATTGGTCATATAAAATAAATAATTATTTAATGAATGATAGACTAAATACACTTTTAATGTTACCTGCATTTTATTAGTTAATCCTCATAAAGCAAGATGAAACAAAACTCCATTAGATAGGCAGTATCATTATGCCCATTTTATGGATGAGAGAATCAAGGCTGAGAAAGGTAAGGCTAGTGGCCTAGGAAAACATAGACAATATATTGTGGAATTGAAATAAGGTGGGACCCAGTTTTGCCTAATTTAGGTGAAAAAATAGGACCAAGAGGTGAAAAGATAACAGAAAACAAATTTATACAAGATCTGGAAATTTGCAGCAATCGTGGTGCAGCAGGCCTAGAGCAGAGGCAGGATGTCCCTTTCTGCACCACCTCCTGCCTCTCCAAGCAGATCTTTTCTCTTAGTTTTCCTTGACTGGCATCACAATGAATGACATATGAGACTACGTAAACTCCAACTCGCAGCCCATGTTACTGGTAGCTGCCAAAGTGATTTGTGGCAGAACTTCACTTGTTCAAACAATAATTGAAACTAGAGAAAGAAAATTTAATTACTTTCCAAGTTGACATAACATCAGAAGTATCACTGCTTTGTTGATCTCCCTGCTTTGAGTGACAGACTGTCCATGATCATTAAAGAGACACTTAGATATGACTGTACAAGTAGTAAATCCATGCAGAAATAATCCAGCTAAGAGAGAATTTTGCAAAACTGCCTATTTTGTGCATATGTCCAGTTTATGTGTGTGATATGAGGCTACAACTCTTAAATTTAATTGTCAAGATAGCCAGTATGGGTATCTAATGCTAATGACATCTAGATGCTAACAGAGAGATTAATCTCAGGATTTAGTAATCACAGGAGGATTGGTGGAGAATGAGTGAACTCCCATCCAAAAATAATGACACCATGGTACATTTTCCATTCTGCAGTAGTTATTGCTAAAACATTTGTTTGCTAAATTTCAATTCATTTATTATACTTAAAGGGATCTTGAATTAGACAAATATTTTAAAAAGTCAGACTCTTTAAGGATGAATTTAAATATTTCATTATGTAGGACTTATGCTCTATATTAAAGGTGGTAAACTTAAAAGGTGAAGTGTGGAAATAACAGTCTTCAATGTTTTGGGGAAAGTTCCCTAATTCCTTCTCCACCTATGTAGACTGCATGCTTAACATGAATGTTAATCTTAAATCCTTTAACTTGCCTGAAGCCTTACATCTGTTTTTTTTTTTTAATTGTGTGCCTTTCCCCACATAAGCTACCTGATGGCGGGGCTTACTGTCTTCTTTTGTTCACAGATGTATCCCAAGTGCTTACAATAGTGTCTGAGACACAGTAGGACCTTAATACATATTTGTTGAATAAATGTATTTCAATTTTTACTTTTATATCTGAAATGTATATATTATATTATGAACTCTATTCTTCATCTCATGTTCTCCTCTTTCATTATTTTCTCCCAGGCATTTCATTATTCGCTCCTGAACATTTTCTTGCCGTGTTTTGCTTCAGTTATTTTGGTTTCTACTTGTGCTACTTTGTAGTTTTATGTTTTCAGCCTGCAAAAAGCTTCAAGAGCTTTGTCACCCTGCACCGTGACTGATGATGTGGCTGCTTCTTGTTAAGCTATACCCTAGTTTATTATGTACTATCTAAGTTTATATTTGTTGGTGGCTCCAGATCCTGAGTTCTCATGTGAGGCTCCATTCTGATGTTCTTCGTAACAGGGATCCCAGTTAAAGTAATAATTCTGAAATCTAGAAAATGTGACTTGAAAGCTGCTAGCAACTTTTTGACTCTAGGGATGAAGGTATCATTTAACCTTTAGAATAGGTAATTTTTATGTTGAAAAAAAGTTATCAAAAATTTCCTTAAGTCTCAAAAACAATAACAAAAAATTTATGTATTATTTTTGGACAATACTACGAAATTATAATTGCAAAGAATGAGAAAAGTGTCTTGTTGAATAATGTAAACTGAGTGGCCACTTAGTAGACTTGTGCATTTGTAGTGATAGATAAAATATTATTTATTTCTTCTAAATGTCGATTTTGACCGAATTATTTTGGATAATGAATCTTTGTACTTTGGAGAGGGGGGTTTCTTTTTATTCAATGATTTGCCTATAAGTAGTTGTATGGCCACATGTCCTTGGGAAGGATTTATATGCCAGATGTTCTTTGTGTCTTCTAGTGTACAACACTCATAAAAGAAGCATACAGGGATTGCATAGGAGGCAATGACAGGTTCCTGTTCATAGCCTCATATTAGTCTGAATAAACCATCCTACGATCACTGCACTCTTATGATGCACTGGTTTAAGCCAGGGAGGTCTGACCACATCTGTGTGCTAAAAAGGGAATCCTGTGAAGGAGTTTATGTTTCCACCACCAATTATGGAGTTGAAAAGTTCGGTGAATTTTGTACTAGGATATGGGAAGTTTTATTCTCTCTTAGAGCCTAAAACAGAGTTGTTAGACTAGGATTATAAAGCATAGAAATACCTTCAAGTCTTTATGTGTGTTTGAATTGAACCATCATAGAGGGGCATAAGAGTAGCCATTTATTTTAGTACAGGTGAGCTACCTACAGTGTTAAACATGTATTATCCCCATGGCTGCTGCAAAAAAGACATCTGAAGGACAGTTAACCGAGAAAGCAGAAAGCATTTCTATCTGTGGTGGTTGTTCTCCTTACAGCACCTCTGCTAGTGATGACAGTCAGGGTTGAAGGCAAAATCCAACCTTCAAATTCTTGGACTGCGACCAAGATCGGTGAGTGCGTGAGTGTGTGCAAATGTGGCCTCACTTGCCTTCTGTTTCTCTTCCTCTTTCACATTTTCCCTATTTTCTTCCTTTTTTTTCTTGCTGGATTTTCTCTTTCTTCTTCCATTGTTTCTGTTCCCTATCCCTCCCCTTCCTCTTGCTCTGTTCTGTTCCTTCTATGTACTTGACACATTAGATGTTGTTGGCGCCAAGAGAACTGTTCACCTTTGTCCTCTGAAGATTCACTGAAAATTCAATTCACAAAAGGCAGATTAATAGGAGGAAAGACATACCAATTTATTTATTGTGTACACACAGAAACCTTAAGAATGAGGACCCAAAGAAAGATTTTCCCTGTATCCCAAAGATACAGGGAAAATTATTATGCTTAGGTCCACTGAAGTTTAGAGAGCCATGTAGAAATATGATCAGACAGAAAGAGTATCATCCAATTTGAGGAATCCCAGCAAGCACTGTCTGTCTGAATTTCCCTTGTCCTCTCAAGCATGCTTTTCTTTCTTCCGGGTGCGGGGCAGGACCCTCTCTGGAATAGGCACCTTGTGACCTACAGGTAATTCAGATAATTGTTTATGGCCATTTTACACAGAAAAGTGGAGGGGAAATTGGAGTAATATTTCTGTTTTTTATGGCTGGCTTTAGGGAAAGGAGGTTCTGCTTTCTATGCTCTGTCTTAGGGAAGAGGGATTGTCCTTTCTATGGCTAGCCTTCCGGGAGAATGGAACTGAGAAACAGGAGGGCAGGAGAAGGTCGGAGAAAAACTTGGCTTCTGAGGCTGATTCTGAGGCCTTCATTTGGGGGTATTCTTTTCTGAGTCGCAACAATGTGCAAGGAATGTATTAGGAGTAACATCCATGAAGAAGAAAGTGGAGAAGGAGCAGTAGGAGGCAGGCGGGAGAGCCTTCAGACTTTACAACAGCAGGACAGAAAACGGGGGATTGGATGGGAAGAGGCTCAGACTGCCGCAGGGCTCTTGGAGAGTCTTGGCCAGGCTAATGTGGAGCCCAGAGCAAAGGCTCCCCATAAGAGGAGTCCTGTTGGATAGGAGGGCCCAGCTCTTATTCCCCTGCCTTGCTCAGCTATTGGCTGAGAACAGCAAGGGGAAGATGAGCCTTGGTGTCAACATTGCAACCAGGTCTTATCTCTTTATCCCTTCACCCTTGTGGCCAAGAGGGCCTCAAAGTTTCCCTTAGACTGGACCAAACTTTAGACAGCTTCCTTCCTGATGCCAGGCTACAACTCTCCCTTTTCTTAGAGCATTTGCTTTAGAAAATTTGTAGTTGTAATTTCCTTGT
Organism: Cebus imitator; assembly: GCF_001604975.1. NCBI lineage: Eukaryota > Metazoa > Chordata > Mammalia > Primates > Cebidae > Cebus > Cebus imitator. The sequence goes on from NW_016107362.1 coordinate 2,875,489, forward strand.
CTGCCTCTTGGAGTTGTAAATTTTTGTTTTCTATTATTATTTATTAATTTATTTATTTTAAGAGAGAAGTTCTCACCATGTTGCCCAGACTGTTCTCAAACTCCTGGACTCATGTGATCTCAGCCTGGAGTCCTAAAGTACTTGAGATTACAAGCTTGAACCACCATGCCAAGTTGTAAATTTTTAAAAAGCCCCTCTCCAGTTGTACAATTTAGGAATGTCTTCCTCAAGGACCTGGAAGCTGCTCCTTTGAAATGTAATCATCAGGGAAGGTAATAATGCCTCTACCTACCTCATGGTGTCCTAGAGAGGGTAGGAGCCCAACTTCAGTGGTAACAATGCCATGAAGGTAAGAGAAAGTTTACTTTGCCTTGTGGAAAAGCCAATTAGCAAACACAGATGGTCTGCCATTCCCTTATTCCAGCTTTTAAAACCTCTCCAACCCTTTGTTTCATTTCCATGGAATTGAGCTCACATCAGTTCTGCAAGAGCCTTGATTAAAGTCTTCCTCGCCTGTTGAACTTTGTTGCAGTTTCTGCTTTGATATTCCTTTTCTTCTTACCTTCCTTTCTTGCTTCTTCCTTCTTCTTTCCTTCTATTAAATATGTATGAAGTACCAAGTCTGTGCTGAGAATTAGGTTAGCACTGGATTTATTAATGCAAAAGGCACTTGCAGTCACACTCTTTACATGGCATGAATAGTTTAGAAGTATAGACAGAAAATAAATGAATAAGCCAATAAGTGCAAATTTTGGAATGCAAATTTCCTTTAGAGAAGGAAATCACGTTGGTGGTGTGAAAAATGGGAAGTAGAGCTACTTTAGTAAATTATTCAGAGACCTCAGTGGCATAGTTTTTTTCAGGCTAGAACCTACGTTTTGGGGATTAGCGGTCTGGTTCCATGAACAGTGCTAAGTTAGCATCACATGTAGTCATAATCCTAGCTCTCCAAATTTTACTTTTTTAAAACTATAAAATGAGAATAATAATAATACTTATTTCATGGAATTATTTTGAGAATTAAATGAAATATTATATCTAAAGCACTTAGTGAACTACCTGGGTCAATAAATGATAATATTGATGGTGATAGTTTGTAAGGATGGTATTCATGAAGGAGATATTGTATGGTTTCAAAACACATTTAATAACAGAACTTTTTTGAAAATGAACTGTTTTTATTATACTTTAAGTTTTGGGGTACATGTGCAGAACGTGAAGGTTTCTTTTCTTTTTTTTGTTTTTTTTTACTCTTGAAGGTTTCTTACATAAGTACACATGCGCCATGGTGGTTGGCCGCCTCCATCATCTACATTAAGTATTTCTCCTAATGGTATTCCTCCCTTAGCCCCCCACCCCCTGACAATCCCTGGTGTGTGATGTTCCCCTCTCTGTATCCATGTGTTCTCATTGTTCAACTCCCACTTATGAGTGAGAATATGCAGTGTTTGGTTTTCTGTTCTTGTGTTACTTTGCTGAGAATGATGGTTTTTAGCTTCATCCATGTCCCTACAAAGGATAGGAACTCATCCTTTTTTAATGGCTGCATAGTATTCCATGGTGTATATGTGCCTCATTTTCTTTACCCAGTCTATCATTGATGGGCATTTGGGTTAGTTCCAAGTCTTTGCTATTGTGAACAGTGCCGCAATAAACCTGCATGTGCATAAATAGCTCTTGCAATACAGTCTGGAGAATTTTGACCTACACTATTTATTTGTTCACTTACTCATATGCTTCCCAGAATTATGATTTAACAGTTTAACATTTACATGTCTTGCTTCTCTCATAAAATTGTTGTTTCTTTGAAGGAATTGATGATGGATTACATGCTTTTTTATGTTCCCACAGCACTTAGTATAATATTAAGTGCATAGGATATGCATATTGAAAGCTTTTAGAATCGAAATTCACAGTAACAGCGAAAAAAGTATTTATCAGTGTAAGTTACTAATTCAAGGTTCTTTCTGCTTTTATAAACACTCTTTTTCCCTTTGAAAAAAAGCAGTCTGGTCTTAGAATCATTGGTTAAAATTTATTCTAAGGAAAGAAAACTTCTTTTCTCTTTTATAATAAAAGATTGGCATTCGGTACGTAAAATACAAAGAGATTGAGACTCTCTTTTCATATTCCATAAATCTGTGTTAAAAAGTGTTTTATAGTGTTGAGGAATCATGTGGAGCCCAGAATAGAGACGTTTATTACACTGAATAACTTCAAATTTCTTTGTGTAACATGGCTCCAATTCTTTGTGATTCTGGGATATGAGATCCTGTGACCTTTATTGTCTCATTTCTAAAAACAGATATAGCTTTAAGCCAGTTCTTCTAAACGATAATTTTTATTTTTATTTTTGACTCACAGCCAGGAGTTGCTCTTTCTGGAACGATGGTCATCCCCTAAGGTCAAGGTAGTTAGTAGTTAGGAGTCAGATGGATTTGGTTTAGGGCATCAACATTTTGTAACTGAACAAATTATCTATCTTCCATGGTTATCTGTGGAAAGGGAATAGTAATAATCTCATCGTCATGGTACTGTTGTGAGGGTTGGTAGGTTACACATGTAAAGCAGCTGTGAGCTATAAATGGGGAACACTCAACTCAAAGGACATATTCTGTATTTGTGCCTCCATTATTTTTCCTATTGTATCCAGCACTGTTTGAAGTCAATTTACTTCCAGTTATATCTTTCCATAAGCATCTATTATTGCACAAATTTTGCTTAAATATAAACTTTATCTTTTGTATTTCATCACTTTGAAACCAGGATCAGGATGGTAATAACATTATTATATTGCCCGTTACCTGTCTCTGTATAATAAAAAAGGTCACTTTGTCTTAATTCTTTTTTATTCCTTTATATTTCGTTACAGTGTTGTGCCTCTCCTCAGGCATTGACTCTTACAACTCTAATTAACCTTCTTTCAGTCATGTGCCCTGATGAATTATACCCTTTTTAAAAATCAAAGACTGTTAACTCATATTAGTTCTCTGGTTGACTCATAGCCCAGGGAGAATGAGATGCAGGCAATAGTCTCTTATCAACACCTATCATTATCAATTTCCTATTAAACGTTTCTTATGGAAAATTTCATTTTAGAAGACAGTTCTCTCTAGCTCACCTGGACCTCTTCTGATTGTTTTCCTTATTGGAGCAAGATTTTTCCATACTTTTCCCAAAAATATTAGTTCTGCAAATGCTCTGAGGAAGAAGAATGATGTGGTAAAATATTTAGAACATGTTATTTCTCTGTTGTCCTTGTGGCAATTTATTTTAATAGAAACAATGTGATGTATGTGTCTGTAAATTAATTTTAATTCAATCTGTAAAGGAGGTTAGTCAGTGCTGACATCTTCTTTCCAGAAATCCGCACTCCAGTGGTGGTTTATAATTTTTCATTCATATATAAGACTCTTCCAAGCTCAACTAGCCCTTTAGGGGAGATTTTAAAGTTAGGAGCTTTAATTCTTTGTCATCCTAGTTCATAAAGTTTTCTGTTGACAGAACTGATTTGATAATTGCTAAAGCAATCATGCCTCTTTGGGTCAGCTTGCAAATAAATACCTGTATGTTTGGCAGAATGTTGTCTGAAACTTGCTTTTCTTGTATTTCTTTTGGTATTAAGGCGGTAAGAAGGAATGCGTACCTTCCACTTGCCTCTAATCATTGCATTTTATCAAAAAAACCCTGGAGATTTTTAAACAGCTAGAATAATGTAGGTCAGTCAAAAGTAACTGTAAAATATATTCATTTTATTAAATCATAATGTATATGAGAATCACAGTTTTTAAAAGTTGTTTGCAATGATTAAACACACATTTTTTCCAAGCTTATTTGAGCTCATATTTCTTTTTTTTTTTTCTCAGCAAATGTCTATTAACATCTTGAGTGACAGTGTGCTGCCAACGACCAAAATTTGAAAAATGATCTTTTAAGGCTATTTGCTTCTCTTTTTTTCCTTCAAAATTTATTTGTGCTATAGTCTTCTCTAAGATTGTCCTCTTTGAGGGAATCCAACTGCTCTGTGAAGCTCTATGGAGAGGCTCATACAGAAAGAAACAGAGACTTTGGGCCACAACCATGTGGTCAGCCAACATGAAGAGGATGCTCCAGGCCCGGTCAAACCTTCATTCACTGCAGCCCCAGCTGAAGTCTCAACTACAAACTCATGAGAGTTCCTCAGAAGAACCACTCAGCAAAGCCACTCCTGAATTCCTGACTCACAGAAATTTCGAGTAATAAATGTAACTCGCAATTCCGTTTGGTATTTAATCCACTGAGTTTGAAGTAATTTCTTATGCAATATGAATAATGAACACAGATTTTAATGACTTTTAATAAAGGATTAGATTAAAATTATATTCAAAGGTTATAATGCTAAAAAGGACTCTATTTTGTTTCTTAGGAATATTTTATTAATATTTTTAGCTGTGGTGCACTCTATATAAATTGGCAATGAAAAGAGAATTTTTCAGGTTGGAGAATCTTTCAGTGAGTCCTCAAAGCATATCATAAAATTGGCTGGCTAGTCTTTGCTCACCTAAGGCTGTCTTACTAATTCCCCTGAATTCCCATTCTCTTGCCACCTCCACTACTTCACACCAATTCAACTGTACACCATCACTTTCAGCCTTTCTTGCTCCAATTTCTAATGGAAATACAGTTGACTCTTGAACAATGTGGGTTTGAACTGCATGGATCTGCTTGTATGCAGATTTTCTTCCACCTCTGCCACCCCTGAGGCAGAAAGACTAACCCTTCATCTTCCTCCTCTTTCTCAGCCTACTCAAAGTAAAAATGACAAGAAAGATCTTCATCTTCCTCCTCTTTTTCAGCCTACTCAAAATAAAAATGACAAAAAAGACCTTTATGATGATCCATGTCCACATAATGAATAGTAAATATATTTTCTCTTCCTTATGTTTTTAATAACATTTTCTTTATCTAACCTACTTTAAGAATACAGCATATAATACTTATAGAAGATATGTGTTAATTGACTGTTTATGCTATTAGTAAGGCCTCTGCTCAACAGTAAGCTGTTAGTTGTTAAGTTTTGGGGGAGTGAAAGTTATATGTGAAATTTTGACTGCACAGTGATCAGTTCCCCTAAACTTCATATTGTTCAAGGGTTCGTGGTATTACCAAATAATACTACAAATATTTCTGGATATTTTTAACAACTCAAAAGAAAAAAATAAAGCATATATTGTGAATAAATATAATCTCTAAAATAAAAGCATTATCATGAACGTGATTTGATGGAATCAAAGACAGGTGTGGGGAGATTGGAGGAAGGAGTGGGAATGATTAAGCTCCTTAGAAATTTCCATCAGCCCCTGTGAAGCCACTTCAGTAATCATACCATCCATGTAAAAACAGCATGTGCATCTCATAGAAATAAAGCCTTAAGACAAATTCTCTAGTCCCTATTTGGAAAGGAATTGCATCCCCTATACCCCTGAGATGTAGAAATTTCATGTTTGCTATTGCTAACCATGGTCGTATTTATTATTTAATATTTCTAAAGTCAGCCCGAGACTATATAAGTTAATAGGATAAGCCTCTGATAATAATTTTTTTACCATCTTAGTTACTAGGTCAATAATTTAATTATCTTGAATCAGTTAAAATAACTAATGTAAGAGTCATCCCCCAAGTTTGGCCCTAAAGGATAACTTAGAATAATTAATGCCCAACTATGGCTTATTTCCAAAGACAATTAATGATTTGAAGCTCCTTACAAATTGTACTGTTGTTTTGGATTAATTGGTATCTAACTTTGAATTAGTCAGACTCTAATAAATTAAATTAATTATTCAGCCATGACATAATTTATAGAACCTAGTCACCATCACTGAATATTTATTTAATTATTATATAGAGCCCAGAATACTGAGCCAGCTCAATAAATGCTAAGTTTGAAGAATATCTGCAGTTTCTGTTGGCTGCTTACCAGGATTTTTTTTCTGTGTACCTATATAATTTTCACAGGACTTGAAATTTTTTGCTTTGATTTTAACTGCTACCTGAGGTATCTTCTCATTAATCAGTTTTTAAGCAATTAATTGTATCATAAATGGAAAATATTGACCAAATTATTTAAAGGCCATTTCCAGAGTTAGAGCATGGTAATTAATTTCCTGTTTCTATGTTAATAAATTGTCATATATTGTTTGGCAGACATTGATTACAATCCACATCAGTCATACAGATACACAAAGCAGGCCTATTGGCTTGTCAAATAAAAAAGGAAGGCTGGATTTTAAAAGGAAAAAGGAGGTAAAATCAGAGCCAGCTACCTTGTTGGAAAGGCATTATCATCTCAGCCCCAAAGATATATCATTGCTAGAGATTGTCAAAGTCTTTTCCAGGTCTCAAAAAATTCAGTTTGGAATATCTTCTTGGTTGTCCTAAATTCAACCAAGCATGATCACATTTCTACCATGATTGCGAGATACATATTATTGAATACGGAAAAATGTTTATGTCTTAGGACATTTTTTGACTCTGCTATGGAAAAGATATCTGAAGTCCATTTTTATAAAAAATGTGAATTTATTTCTAAATTGTACCCACTAACATAGGAACTCTTGTATAATTCATTAATTTTTTCAGCCATTTCTCTTTTTTTGCCAAATCAAGGTATGTAATGTTTGCTCACTTCCTTAAAAGTGGTTTGTAATTATGATTTTAATGAATATATTTTCATGTATGAAATATTTCAAACAGATGGTAAAATGCAGAGTGTAGTATGAGAAACACTGATGAGTATCTCAGGTAGATTTAATTGGTGTATACATTTTTGTTTTCTCTTCCAATCTCTTTACTAAAAACTAATAAAAGTAAAACCTGACAGATACAACTAGAAATTATCTCCATTTTTTTCTGCATTTATTCCCTTTCTTTCAGTAGAGGTTTCAGTACTCTGAAGTTGGTGCATATTATTTCTATAAATTTTTAAATACCTTTTCACATATATAATTATGTGGCATAATATATATTATGTAACTCTATATATATAGTTGATGAATACAACTGTTAGGTTTTTTTTGCATACTTGACTTAAGAGGTATTTCAAAATTACTCATTAGCTCTCTATATATTGTTAGGTGACATAGGCCTAAATATATATACATGTGTGCATGTGTGTGCATATATATGTATATACAGTATTAAATATATTTTTGTAAATGTATATGTATACATGGGATTAAATATATGTACTTGTGTGTATACATACATACGCATATAAAATGCACTGATAATACTGTGTCATCTAACAGACTTTTAAAATGTAACCAATCTAGAGTGTATTCCAATGTTTTAATTTGCATTTTTCAACATTGTATTTGCACATCATTTAAAATATTTATTGAACATTAATTTTTGCTCATCGGTTAATTGACTATTAATATTGCTTTGTTCATCATTATAGGATTTTTTTTCTTATTTATTATAGGAATGCTTTATATGTTCTGGGTGTTAATTTTTTGTTTTTTCTGTATAATAAAAATTCACTTCCCAGTCTGTGGCTTATATTTTAACTTTGGCTGCTTTTTGATTTTTTCAAATAAAGGTAATTTTAATATGCTCAGTTTTATCGGTATTTTGTTTTTCTCTTTAGTAGTTTATTCTCTATCCCAAAGTTTTATACTCTTCTATGTGTACTTCAAAAGTGTTTAAAATTTTTCTTTTTCTGCTTAGGTCTTTCACTGTTCTGGGATTAATTTTTTTTATATGATGCGAGATGTTTGCATATAGTTTTATCATTTTCCGTCTTAATGGTCAATTGTTCAAGCACCATTTATTGAACTGCACATTCTTCTTTCATTATAAATAATGCACCTCTGTCAGCTGCCCACTTCTTAGATCAGTGGTCCATTTTGAGATTTTCTATTATGTTCCATCAGTGTTTCCATTTACTGCAGCAATCCTATGCTGATGAAACTATTATAGATTTATAATGTATGTTGATATTTGATAAAGCACATACCCTTGCTTCTTCAAAACTGACTTGGTTGTTCCTAGTATGTAACTGTAACACTTTAGGACCGGAATTTTGTTAATAACTGGAATTTTTGGATGACATTTTATTAAATTTATAGTTTCATATCAAGAAGCAATAGCCAGCTTTAAAACATTGAGTTTTCCCATTTATGAACACAGTATATATTTTCATTTGTCAAGCTGTTCTTGTATTTCCTTGTAGTGTTTTCACTTTATCCATTATATTTTTTCTAGCATTATTCCTCAGATGTTTATAATTTGTGTTGCTAATGATACTTATTTTTTTTTTTTAGTTTTAGTTTTAAGGAGTAGAAAGTTTAATAGGCAAGAAGGAAGGGGGAAGACAGAAGGAAGAGGCTGCCCTGCACTGAGACAGAGGGAGGGGGACTCCAAAGCCATAAGAGGGAACCCCACATGCTACGGATACCAGCCAGCTATATACACAGAGGCTGGAGGAGGTGATTTGCATAGGGTTCAAGGAATTGATTTGACAAGGCATGTCATTCACATAGCCCATGAAAAAGGTGCCCCCTAGCCATTAATATACAAATGCAGGACACAGTGATGTTCTACACACATGGGGATATATGGACGTTTTCAATCAAAACCTTGGTAGAATAACTAGTTTAACCAATTGTGTCCTGTTGACAAAGAAAAATGAATTCTTACTGCACTGATGCAAACAACAATATTGCCATAAGTTAAGAGTACTCACAGATAGTCTCCAAATTCTAGAGGAACCAGTCAGAGAAAAAAAAACATGCTCCAAATTTTGTTCACAGGAGTATACCTTACTCAATTACTGAAGGCTGTAAATGGTTTAAAATAAGTTTCCTTGACTCTGAAAAACAAAACAAGGATCAGCAATATTCCTAGCAAAAGTCAAAAAGTTTGCTTTAACTTTTTGAGTGCAGTCGACTTAGTTAACTCTCGTTTTGCTTAATATTTGTGAACATGTTAGTTCTTTATAAGTCCTGTACATTCTTTCTCTATTCCAATGTTAGAATCTTCAAAGCTATTAAAACCTTGCATTTGAGAATGCTTGTTATAGTCTTTTATATAGCTTGGTTATAAACACTCTTTTGAGAAGGAACAAAGTAAAAAAACAATTTCCAGGATTCTTTCCAGGATGGTTACAGTTAAAATTTCCAGGATAGTTACAGTTAAAAACATGACTGACAAAGAAGTTTATTTATCTTCTTGGTTTACAATAACTTTACCTTTAATTATGATTGATGGCATACACTTAGACATTAGAACTTCAGAAATCCTATAAAATTTTGGGACATATACTAGTATTATTTACTAAAATATGACTTAAAGAAGATTGGGCATCGTGTTGGCAATCTCATGTGACTAAACATGTCAAATAATTCAATTTACCTCTTTTCTGAATGTTTTAGGGGCCCTCTGAACCATCCAAAAAGCGAGGCATCAGGAATGACAATTCGCATATTGCTATAAATTATTTTGACAAAATGATGACTCAAAAGGCCAAAACCTTTCATTAGCCTTTACTATGACATGAAAATCCTGTTCAAAGCCAAATTTTACTCTTGCATTGTTTGTTAATGTTAACCCTAATTTGTTTAAATGAAACCTTATAGATCATTCCATCTAATCCTAATCAATTTGACCATGAGGTGAAATCTCTATAAACCTTTTATAATCCTTTCACTAAAGGACAGATTAGTATCTTACGACCCTCTTGTTATGCTTTTATTTTAATGCTCAATTTATGAAAAAGACTCTATAGATACTACGGGAGAAGAGAGTGTAGTGCTTCTACCATGCATTTCATTGCAACGGAACCCAAAGCCAATTGGCTTATTTTGTAATCAGCCCATCCTTGATGGGAGTCTCATCTCCCACTGGGGGGTGAGTATGTTTCCTTATTTTTCATGTGGCTAAGAGCATGTTTCTCTGATTTATAACTACCATTAACCATCCCTTACAGTGTATTTTCTACCTAGTTATTACACACCAAATCTCTTTCAGTAATGCAAAGTAATTTTGATACTCCCAAAACTCAAAACCGTCAGATAACAATGAAAAACAACAGAGCCTTTGATTTTGAGAGGGAACTATTTGCTTTTAATTCCTGAGTTTTCATAAGGGAAACAGAGAGGGGTTTTTTTTCCAAAAAAAATGGAGTCTGTGGCACCTCCTCTGTTTTTCCCAAGGAGTCCCAGGCCACCAGAAGTCATCTTAGGGCCTCTCATGAATGCATTGAATGGTAAGACAAAACATGGAGAAAAATAACTCAGTCTACTGAGAAGAAAAGAGCTTTTTTCCAGAAAATCAAGATGAAAGAAGAGAAAAACAAAGGCCTTTTAAATATACTTATAACTTGAATGTCCACTTTTAATTAAGTTGAGTGCTCTTTAAGAAAGAAAATTCTTTTAAATCCCTTGTTATTTGACTTTTGCCACACCAAGCAGTTAAGATTTTTGGCTTTTGAACTTTACAAAAAGTAACCTCACAGGTAAAATGAACAAGCCTTAATCAGGTTATGCACAGGCATTTTTAAAGGGGTAATAGGCAGCTTTTGAAACTGTCATTGTAAAGTTGTGACTGAGACAGTGAAAGAGATCCGACTTAAACAACTCCATTTGGTTTCCAGCCCCTAAGCTGTCTTTGCCCATCCCTGGGCATATGCTAAACCAACTTTGGGAGGAGCCGGGTTTACAGTCTGCAGTCTAAAATAAAGATGAGAACAGCCTCTTCCCAAGATTTACTTCTGTCTTGCCAGGGGACCAGATCAAGAAACTAGCCATAAGATTAGAAACATGGCCCAAGAGCCATGCAGCTGGAGGCTATAAGATTTTGACCCTCCCTAAGCTGCTCTCAAGATTGGTGCTGAAGATATTTGGTAAAGCCTGCCATTCATGTATCAGCTGGCACTACACAGATTGAGAAACTGGCTTCTCTGATTTAGCTCAAGAAGACAACCACCATTGGCCAGGCTTGGTGGCCACGCCTGTAATCCCAGAACTTTGGGAGGTCGAGGTGGGCGGATCATGAGTTCAAGAGATTGAGACCATCCTGGCCGACATGGTGTAATCCTGTCTCTACTAAAAATACAAAAAATTTAGCCAGGTGTGGTAGTGGGCAACCAACAGAATATTTTAAAAAGTTTACAAGCTACCCATCTGACAAAGGGCTAATATCCAGAATGTACAAAGAAGTAAAACAAATATACAAGAAAAAAAACCATCAAAAAGTGGGCAAAAGATATAAACAGACGCTTTTCAAAAGAAGACATTTATGTGGCCAATAAACATATGAAAAATGCTCATTTTCACTGGTCATTAGAGAAAGACAAATCAAAACTACATTGAGATAGCATCTCATGCCAGTTAGAATCGTGATCATTAAAAAACCTGGAGATAACAGATGCTGGAGAGGATGTGGAAAAATAGGAATGCTTTTACACTGTTGGTGGGAATGTAAATTAGTTCAACCATTGTGGAAGACAGTGTGGCGATTCCTCAAGGATCTAGAAATAGAAATACCGTATGAACCAGCAATCCCATTACTGGGTATATATCCAAAGGATTATAAATCTTCCTATTATAAGACACATGCAAATGTATGTTCACTGTGATACTATTGACAATATCAAAGTCTTGGAACCAACCCAAATGACCATCAATGATAGGCTGGATAAAGAAAATGTGTCACATATACACTATGGAATACTATGCAGCCATAAAAAAAGAAAGTTCAATGAGTTCATGTCCTTTGCAGGGACATGGATGAATCTGGAAACCATCATTCTCAGCAAACTGACACAAGAACAGAAAATCAAACACCGCATGTTCTCACTCATAAGTGGATGTTGAACAATGAGAAAACATGGACACAGGGAGGGGAACATCACACACTGGAGTCTGTTGGGGGTTGAGGGGCTAAGGGAAGGATAGCAGGGGGAAGGAATAATATTAGGAGAAATACCTAAAGTTGGTGACAGGGGGATGGATTCAGTAAACTACCGTGGCATGTGTATACTTACGTAATAATCCTGCAAGATCTGCACATGTACCCCAGAACTTATAG
>NW_016107362.1:2887667-2897126 GCF_001604975.1 Cebus imitator
AAAAAAAAAAAGAAAAAAAGGAATATCATGTGTTTTCCAAAGAAAATATAGAGAGGGAGACATTTATTGAGTTACATTTATTGAGTTACTTTTTGCCATGATTCCAATGTTTTCTAACAGACCTGTTTCCCTGCACTGTAAAGATTCCTGTATATTAGACACACAAACAGAGGGCAAGAGACCACAGAGAGAAAGAGAAAGTTTGGTGACAGGGTAGCTGGAAGAGATCCTTGAGTTTAAAGGACGGATTTAAAGTTGAAATCCACTCCATACTCCCCAGTCTGATGATTGAATTTCCTTTCCAGGCCTATGTACCAAAATGACATGGATTTGATGAGTAGAGGAACACCAGGTTCTTTGCCTTGAGTTTAATTAGAAAAAAAGACCCGGACACATGTGGAGTAGTTTTAAGGAGCAGAGAGTTTAATAGGCAAAAGGAAGTGAGAAGACAGAAGGAAGAGGCTCCCCCATACTGAGACAGAGGGAGGGTGTTCCAAAGCCAAAAGAGGGAACCCATGCTAATGTTACATTTTAAAAAATTACATTTGCTAATTAGCTGTGACAGGATTGTAGGAATCCTATTACTTTTGCATATTGATTCAGCGATCTTCCTCAACTTTCTTATTAGTTCTAAGAACTTATCTTTAGAAACTCTGATTTTTTTATATAGGCAATCATCACATCTACAAATAATAACCACTTTGTTTTCTGCTTTTTAGTTCTGGTCTACTTATAAGGAATGTACTACATATGCTTTGTTAATAGGAGCAGGATTTGGGAAATTGAGAGGCTGCTACCTGAAGAAATATTAGTGTTAGAAGCCACCAAATACTGAAATTTTCCAGTAACTTCCATTCATCCTATTATTACTGTCTCTTCTCTATCATTTTATGTTTGGAATGTTTATATAAACATTGCGTTACAGATTTTTTTTTCCAGGTGAAATACATTAGATTAACCATGAAGCGAGGTGGTAGCATGCCAAATATCCACTGAGCTTCCCAGAGGAACTCCATTCAGTGTAGGCTGTGTGCACACATACTAGGTATGGTCATTGGGAGGTAAGAGATTGGATCTGAGCATCCCCTTTTGCAGCAATCCAGGACTAGTTTAGTCCAGGATATGATTTAATTCTTTTTTTGCCCTAACGACTTTCATGTGCCAGGGAAAAGGTAGAAACTGAGTAATGCTTTTGTTGACTTGCCCAAATGTCTTTCTTTGTTCATCAAGGCTTGAAATGTCACTGTTAGAAACTCATTCTTGTGGGATTTAAGGTTCATTTGATTTCAACAATCTTCCCAGAAAAGGTAAACACCCTTAAGCTGTACTTTATTATTTTAATTTGCTGTGCCTACCCCCAAAGCTTACTTCACATCTGCTCCCTATTCCATCTCAGCACTGATATATAACCTTTGACAAGTTAAGCCAAAGTTTCTACATTTATTTAATTGACATATACTTAATGAGTATTTATGATGTTGTGAAAATTCAATGAAAGCATATATAAAACTCTTGGACATGGTCTGGCCTGTAGTAAGCAGTAAACATTTGTAACTTCTGTTTCAAACCATCATTTTTATAGACCTCAAACAGGGAGAAGAAAATTACTGGTTCTACATTTGCCTTTTCATTTATATCTAATGCAATTTACTGTCAAAATCTTAATATAAAAGTAATTTCTTAATATAAAAGTAAAAATTAAACTTTGTACAAATAAAAGTAATAAAATACAAGTCATATATACAGATAGTATAAACTCCATTATTAAAAAATATGTTTAAAATACTTAAGTGAAATAATGGATTTACATCAATAACTCATTAGGTTAATCAGACCAGCTTTTCTGAAAAGAATAACTGGAAAAGGTGGATAATGCTTTTTAAGTTTATAGAAATTGGAGTGCCACCAAGACAGATCCGTACTTAAGAACCTAAAATTTTGAAGAGAATGGAAAAGCATTGATGTGAGTCTAACATTTTTCAGCAATTTCAGGATTTTTGTCTGTTATTGAATCTATTCTGAGTGAATGAGAAGAGGACAAAAGAGCCACGAAAGTTCTAAGAATATAAGCCAAATTTCCAGCATTCTTAAGAAGATGGAAAAATAAAATTTGGGGTCCAGGACTAACAAAGCAGCCAGAACTTATATAGAGAAAAAATTCCAGATGGAAGGAACATAAAAAAGAGTGAGCTCCACATTTGGCACCACTTTTCCTGCTGAGGCATTTTCTGATTCCTAATTAGAGCAAAGCAAAAGCCAAGAATCCAAGCAGTGAGCAGCAACTAAGCAGCTGAGAAGCTGAACTAAGTTTTTAGAAGTCTTCTAAGAGTTAGAGACAAAACTTATAGCTTAATATCCACTGAGAAAAACAGACATTTGTCAATATCCTAAGCTTTCAACTGAGACACTGAATAGCTAAATTACAGAGTTATTAACAAACCAAAATAAATTAAATTTCACAGAAATTAAATCTCAATTTTGAAATCATTTTACTTTTGAGTTACTCTGGCCCTTAACGTTCTCCAGAAGCACAAGTAAGTCATCTTTAAAGGAAGTTAGTGTCAACCCCGAATCACTATCATTTTTCACATGCAATGTCCAGCAGATAAGAAAATGTTATGGAACATTCCTGGAGACAGGACCAAGAAAACAAAACACATGTTAGGAATTGATTCACATTCTTTCTGAAGGTGGCTGTCTAGACACAGCCAGGAGGATCTTTCACTGAAAGACCAGACCATCAAGAAGATGAGCACACTCTGAGCAAATCTGCAGGAGGAAGGCACTAAGAGTGGACGGAGGGAGGATACAGATCCTGGGATGAAGTGGGAGGAAACTGGGAACCCTGCACAGGATTGTTGAGTACCAAGAATTGTTTCTGGTCCTAAGCAGTTCATGAGGAAGGAATGAATTAAACAGGTAGGGAGTGGCCCACTCTCATTATAGACCTCTGGAATGCTAGCTACAAAAGGCCTCTCAATCAACACAGACATTTGAGCTAGCAGAGAGATGCTTGGACAGTTGACAGGAACAGGACTTCAGACTGTGCAGAGCCCAGGGGATGTAGCATGGGAACAGGTGCAGTGGAGCATGTCCAGGGATACCCATTCCCTAAGCCTTGCCATACTCCTCGAGTTGGCTTTGGCCTTTGTTGACTGCCAGACTTGGTAAGAACAAGGCTATCTTGCCTGTCTCATCTGAGTGCCCCCATTTCTGTCGGCCTCTCACAGGGTCCTTGCCTGACAGCACGAGCTTGCAGTATAGGCTCAGATGCCCAACCAAGGCACTTTCCAGAGGCCACCTAATTATTAAGAGATTTTACAGATGGGCCCCTACCAGCGTGCACCAGCCTGTGGCCTCCCCCACCATTTTGCCTGTGCACACATGTGCACACACCTTGCTGCCACCATCCTGACAAAGTGCTCTTGCTCGCACCACCCAATGGAGTTTTGATGCCAGCAGCCTGGGATCACCTCGGTCCCTTCAGTGAAGCAGGTGTTTAACCTCGAGGAGCCAGATAACAAAGCTATGAGCCTGTCCAGTCCCTCAGGGTTAGAGCACAAATCCCATGAGTGCTGAGCTAAGCCTTGGCACCTTGAAATCATTCAGAAACAAAGATAGTTGTCTAAGCGCAACTTAGACCATTGTTAAACCCTCAAGGGGATCAAAGAATATAAAAGCAAAAACACCTCATCCAAAGGACAGAAATTTCAAAGATTAAAGTAACATCAACCCACACAGAGGAGAAACAATGAGCACAAGAACTCTGGCAACTCTAAAAGCCAAAGTGTCTTCTTACACACAAACCACTGCACTAGCTCCCCACCAATGGCTCTTAACCAGACTGAAAGGGCTGAAATAACAGACATAGAATTTAGAATCTGGATGGCAATAGAAATTATTGAAATTCTGGACAAAGTGAAATCTAATCCAAAAAAAACAACGAAGTCCAGTTAAGATGAAATAGCCATTTTGAGAAGGAACCAAACTAATCTGATAGAGCAAAGACACTTACTACAATAATTTCATAATTTTTTTTTTTTTTAGACAAAGTCTCACTCTATTGCCAGATTGGAGTGCAGTGGCATGATCCCAGCTCACTGCAACTTCCGTTTCCGGTTTCAAGCAATTCTCCTGCCTCAGCCTCCCAAGTAGCTGGGATCACAGGCACGCACCACGACGCCCAGTTAATTTTTTGTACTTTTAGTAGAGATGGGGTTTCACCATGTTGGCCAAGATGGTCTCGATCTCTTGACCTCGTGATCTGCCAGACTTGGCCTCCCAAAGTGCTGGGATTACAGGTGTGAGCCACCACGCCCAGCCAAGAATTTCATAATTTTAATCAAAGTATCACAAGCAGAACAGACCAAGTTGAGGAAAGAATTTCAGAGCTCCAAGAGAGTTTGAATAAACTTAGAAAAAAATAAAGAAAAATAATTTATAATAGAACAAATCCTCTGAGAAATATGGGTTTATGTAAAGGGACCAAACCTACAACTCATTGGAGTCTCTAAAAAAGATAGAGAGCAAGCAGCTTGGAAAGCATATTTGAGAATATTATTCACAAAAATTTACACAACCTCACTAGAGCAGTTGGCATTTAAATTCAGGAAATTCAGAGAACCCATCAGATACTGTATAAGATGACAATCCCCGAGATACACAGTCATCAGATTCTCCAACATTACAGAGAAGAGGCAGGTCAGCTACAAAGAGAACCCCATCGGGCTAATAGTAGACCTTTCAGCAGAAACCTTACAAGCCAGAAATAATTTGTCTCCTATATTTGGTATCTTTAGAAAAACAATTCCAGCTAAGAATTTCATATCCTGCCAAATTAAGCTTTATAAGTGAAGGAGAAATAAAATTATTTTCAGATAAGCAAATGCTAAGGGTGCTCATTACCGCAAGACCTGCCTTACCAGAGGTCTTTAAGGGAATGTTGAACATGGAAATAAAAGACTGCTACTGGCCATTACAAAAACACACTGAAGTATATAGACCATTGACACTATAAAGCAACTACACAATAAACTCTGCAAAACAACCAGTTAACAACATGGTGACAGGGTCAAATCCATACATATCAATATTAACCTTGAACATGCACAGGCCAAATGTGCCAATTAAAAGGCACAGTGTGCAAAGTTGGTTAATGAAGCAAGACTTAACTGTATGCTATCTTTAAGGGACCCATCTCACATGCAAGGCTCAAAATAGAGGGATGAAGAAAGATCTATCAAGAAAATAGAAAACAAAAAAGAGCAGGGGTTGCTATTCTTAATTCAGACAAAATAGACTTCAAATCAACAATGACCAAAAGCAGAAGAAAGGGCATCACCTAATGATAAAATGTCCAATTCAACATGAAGAATTTATCCCTCATATTTTATGCACCCAACACTGGAGCAACCAGGTTCATAAAACAAATACTTAAATACCTATGGAGAGACTTACATAACCACAGAATAATGGTGGGGGATACAATGCCCCCCTTACAGTATTAGACAGATCATTAAGGCAAAAAATTAACAAAGATATTTGGGACCTGAACACTACATTTGACCAAATGAACCTAACAGACATTTACAGAACAGCCCGTCCAACAGCAGATATATTCTTCTCATCTGCAAATGGCATATACTCTAAAACCAAGCATACTTTCTTCCATAAAGCAATTCTCAAGAAATTTCTTAAAAACCGAAACTATAAACAACCACACTCTCATATCACAGTGTAATAAAAATAGAAATCAATATTAAAAAGATCACTCAATACCATAAAATTACATGGAAATTAAACAACCTACTCCTTAATACCTTTTGGATAAACAATGAGATTAAGGCTGAGATCAGAAATTCTTTGAAACTAATGAAAATAAAGAAAATACAGCAGAATGTCTGGAATACAGCTAAAGCAGTGTTAAGAAGAAAGTTTATAGTGCTAAACTCTCACATCAAAAAGTTTGAAAGGTCTCAAATTAACAACCTGACATCACCCTTTGAGGAACTAGAAAAATAATAGCCAACCAACCCCTAAGTTAGCATAATAAAAGAAATAACCAAAATCAGAGTTGAACAAAATGAATTTGAGATGCAAGAAAAACATGCACAGGATCGATGAAACCAAAAGTTGGTACTTTAAAAGAATAAATAAGATTGATAAACTACCAGTGAGACTAATAATGAGAAAAATAGAGAATATCCAAATAAAAATACTCAGAAATGACAAAGGTGACATAAACACTGACCCCATAGAAATACAAAAAACCCTCAGAGAAAATTTTGAACACCTCTATGTACACAAACTAGAAAACCTAGAATAATAGATAAATTCCTGGAAACACAACCTCTCAAGATTGGACCAGGAAGAAAGTGAAACCCTGAACAGACCAATAACAAGTTCTGAAGTTGAATAAGTAATAAAATCCTACCAAACAGAAAGAGCCCTTGACCAGATGGGTTCACAGCCAAATTCTACGAGACATATAAAGAAGGACCAGTACTAATCCTACTGAAACTACTTCAGAAAATCAAGAAGGAGGCCACAGCCATTCAGATATCAAAACCTGACACAATAAGAAAAACAAAACTTGAAGCCAATATCACTTATCAACAGGGAGGCAAAAATCCTCCACAGAATACTAGCAAAAGAAATCTAGCAGCACATCCAAAAGCTAATCCACCATCATCAAGTAGGTAGGCTTTATTCCTGGGATGCAAGGCTTGTTCTATATACACAAATCAATAAATATGTTTCATCACATAAACAGAACTAAAACAAAAAACCCTATGGTCATCTCAATCGATGCAGAAAGGCTTTTAATAAAATTCAATATCCTTTTTCGTTAAAAACCCTCAATAAAGAAACATACATCAAAATAACAAGAGCCATCTATGACAAACCAATAATAAACAGCCAATATCATAATGAAGGGGAAAAAGCTGGAAGCATTCTCCTTAAGAAGCAGAACAAGCTAAGAATGCCCACTCTGACCATTCTTATTCAACATAATTCTGTAAGTCTTAGCCAAAGCAATCAGGCAAGAGAAAAAAATAAAAGACATTCAAATAGGAAGAGAAGAAGTCAAATAACCTCTGATCACAGATGATATGTTTCTATACCTAGAAAACCCATAGTCTCTGCCCAAAGGCTCCTATATCTGATAAATAACCTCAGCCAAGTTTCGAGATACAAAATCTATTTGCAAAAATTGGTAGCGTTCTGTACACCAATAATGTCTAAGCTATAAGCCAGAGTAAGTGCACAATCCCATTTATAATAGCCACGAAATGAATAAAATACCTAGAAGTATGGCTAACTAGGAAGGTGAATGATCACTACAATGAGAAGGATAAAATGCTGCTGAAATAAATCAGAAATGACACAAACAAATGGGATAGGAAGAATCAATGTTGTTATAATGACCATACTATCCAAGGCAACTTACAGATTAAATGCTATTCCTATCAAACAACGAATGACATTTTTCACAAAATAAGAAGAAACTACTCTAAAATTCATATGGAACGAAAAATAAGTCCAAATAGCCAAAGCAAAAAGAACAAATCTGGAAGGCTCATATTACCTCACTTCAAAGTATGCTGCAAGGCTTCAGCAATCAAAACAGCATGATATGAGTACAGAAACAGATATACAGTTCAATGGAACACATTAGAGAACCCAGAAATAAAACCACACACCTAAAATCATCTGAGTTTTGACAAACTTGACACAATAACAATCAATGGGAAAGGACTCCCTATTCAATAAATGGTGCTTTAATAACTGGCTGGCCAGATGCAGAAGATTGAAACTGGACTCCTATATTTCAACATATGCAAAAAATTAAAACCAAAAACTCTTAAATACCTAGAAAACCATCTAAAAATATTCTGGACAGCCTGGCAAAGATTTTATGATGAAGACACAAAAAAACAGTTCAAACAAAACCAAAAATTGACAATTGATACTGAGTTAAAGTAAAGAGATTCTGTACAGCAAAAGAAACTATTAACAGAGTAAATAGACAACCTACAGAATAAGGGAACATATTCACAAACTATGGATCTAAAAGGGTCTAACAGCCAGAATCTGTAAGGACCTTGAATCATTAAACACACAAGAAACAAATAACCTCATTAAAAAGTGGGCAAAAGACATGAACAGACACTTCTCAAAAGAATACATACAAGTGACCAAAAAGTATATGAAAAAATTATCAACATCACTAATCATTAGAGAAAAGCAAATCAAAACTACAATGAGATGCCATCTCATACCAGTCAGAATGGCTATCATTTTAAGTCAAATAAGAACAGATGCTAGCAAGATTGTGGAGAAAGAGGTCACTTATGAATAGGGAGTCCTTTCTCCATTGCTTATTTTTGTCACCCTTGTTGAAGATCAGATGATTGTAAGTGTGTGGCTTTATTATACACTGCTGGTGGGAATGTAAATTAGCTCAGCCACTATAGAAAGCAGTTTGAAGGTTTTTTAAACAACTTAACACAGAATTATCATTCAGTCCAGCAATCCCAATACTGGATATACACAAAGAAAAATAAATAATTTTACAATAAACACACATGCACATGTATGTTTATTGCAGCAGTATTCACCATAGCAAAGACGTGGTATCAAGCCAGATGCCCATCAACAGTGAATTGAATGAAGAAAATGTGGTACATATATACCATGGAATATTATGTAGCCATAACATAGAATGAAATCATGTCCTTTGTAATAACATGGATAGGAAGGCCAGCTGAAGGCCATTAGCCTATGATGATTAATGAAGGAACGGAAGGTCAAATACCACATGTTGTCACTTATAAGTGTGAGCTAAATAAACATTGAGTGGAGAAATAGGAATGCTTTTACACTGTTGGTGGGAGTGTAAATTAGTTCAACCATTGTGGAAGACAGTGCAGTGATTCCTCAAGGACCTAGAAACAGAAATTCCATTTGACCCAGCAATCTCATTACTGGGTATATACCCAAAGGAATATAAACCATTCTATTATAAAGACACATGCACACATATGTTCATTGCAGCACTGTTTACAATAGCAAATACTTGGAACCAACCCAAATGTCCATGAAAGATAGACTGGATAGGGACGATCCAAGATGGCCATTTAGGAACAGCTCAGGATTGCAGCTCCCAGTGAAAGCGCAGAGGGTGAGTGGACGCCGCGTTTTTATTGCCCACAGACTAGGAAATTCCCGGACAGAGGTGCTCCACGGTCGCCAGCGCGGCTGTTTCGGCCAGCGCCGCTGCTTTGCCCCGCTCGGCTGCTTTGTCGGCGCCCCGGAGCAGCAGTTCTCTGTACAAAATACACCAGTCCGGGGGCCCTTTTGGCTGGCGATTGGAGCCACGGGAAGTCGCCCATACGCTGGTTCAAAAAGGGGACTGAGCAGAGAACCAGGACAGTAGATTCCAGGGCAAAAAAAAAA
>NW_016107362.1:2901741-2920299 GCF_001604975.1 Cebus imitator
AGGTGATGGGGAGGAAGGCAGCAAATCACACTGCCACGTGTGTTCCTATGCAACAATTTTGCATGTTCTTCACATGTACCCCAAAACCTAAAATGCAATAAAATAAATAAATGGGGAAAAAAAAAAAAGAAAGATAGACTGGATAAAGAAAATGTGGCACATATGCACCATGGAATACTATGCAGCCATAAAAAACAATGAGTTCATGTTTTTTTTTTGCAGGAACATGGATGAATCTAGAAACCATCATTCTCAGCAAATTGACACAAGAACAGAAGACCAAATACCTCATGTTCTCACTCATAAGTGGATGGTGAACAATGAGAACACATGGACACAGGGAGGGGAGCATCACACACCAGGGCCTGTTGAAGGGTGGGGGGACTAAGAAAGGGATAGCAAGGGGATGGGGAATTGGGGAGGGATAACATTAAGAGAAATACCTAATGTAGATGACGGGGGGATGGATGCAGTAAATCACCATGGCATGTGTATACCTATGTAACAATTCAGCACGATCTGCACATGTACCCCAGAACTTAAAGTATAATAAAAAAAAAAAAAAAAGAAAACATTGAGCACACAAAGCCACAAAGAAGGAAATGATACACTCTGGGCCCTATTTGTGGGGGGAGGTTGGGAGGAGAATGAGAATCAAAATCTACCTATTGGGTACTATGTTTACTACCTGAATGATAAAATGATTTGTACATCGAACCCCAGTGACATGCAATTTACCCATGTACTAAACCTGCACATAACCCCTTGAATCTAAAATAAAAGTTTCAAGGAAAAAGAAAAAGCGTTAACTCACAGATCTGCATATACAAAGTTATATGTAAAAACTCATGAAAACATTAAATGGCAATTTTAGAATTTAAAATACAATAAATTAATACCTCAAAACGTTTTCATCAAAAAAGCTAAAGGGAAGACTAGCGACCTAGAAACTATCAGAAGAAAATAACAGACTTAAGCATGAAGTAAAAAAAAAGAATAAAACGTCTATAGGAAATAAATGGGACAGGTTGAAAGTGTCATATATCTATATATGCAATTGAAGTTTATGAGAGAATGGAAAGAGAAAAAGTGACATAGGCAATATTTTATATAATAGTGACCAAGTTTTTAAATTAAAAAAACTCAATTCATAGAATCAATATGTGCTTCAAATTGCAATCAGGATAAATATTATAAAACCCTAAACATAAAAGAATATCTACACATTTTTAGGTAATTAAATAAAATTTTTTATTGGCATTTAACATCTATTTTTCTAAAAATGCATTTAATAGATTTCTAAAGTAGATGTGTAATAAAAATTATTAACATTTGAAGCAGTATTTGTCATTATGCAATTATATTTGCTCTTTATATCGATGATGCTGAGGTCTAAAAAACTTGAGCAACGGGGCTGGGCGCAGTGGCTCATGCCTGTAATCCCAGGACTTTGGGAGGCCGAGGCGGGTGGATCACGAGGTCAAGAGATCGAGGCCATCCTGGTCAACATGGTGAAACCCTCTCTCTACTAAAAATACAAAAAATTTGCTGGGCATGGTGGCGCGTGCCTGTAATCCTAGCTACTCAGGAGACTGAGGCAGGAGAATTGCCTGAACCCAGGAGGCGGAGGTTGCGGTGAGCCGAGATTGTGTCATTGCACTCCAGCCCGGGTAACAAGAGCGAAACTCCGACTCAATAAAAAAACAAACAAACAAAAACAACAAAAAAAAAAACTTGAGCAACTTACTTAAAAAGTACTTCATCATGAAAAGAAATAATGTATTATAAATAGTAAAATCAAAAAACATTAAAAATAAAATATAATACAAAAACAACATTTTAGTTCAAATTTTTCTGATAGTAACCATTGTTTCTATCAAAATATCCTTTTCATTTTTAATCCTAATAACAGAATTCTCATTTGTGTGTAACTGTTGGGAGATAATTCTCCATGAAGATTTTTACATTGATGTATGGTCTAGGCCTTCTGAGCAATCACTGTTAAGGTTAGGGAATGACTGAACAACTAACATGCTTTACAAGCTAGGAATAGTTGATTCCTTAGAAGAGATTTAGGGATGTATCTCCTCAGAGACAATCACTTATGTTCCAGGGTGAGGAACCTAGAGGCTTAATCCATTTCTCCTCTCCCTAAGGTATGTTTGTTTACACTATAAAGTCTTTCTCCTTCCAGAGAAGAAGATTGGTAATTGTGCCAGAATTCCCTATATAAACTGAATTTGATAATTTTGGTGTTCCTCTTCTGGGATGCAAACACGCTATATGTGTAGGCAGTTCCTGGTTCTCAGAATCTCATGTCTTAAGAGGAACTGGGGTGAGGGGAACTGACAAAAACCATGAAAAAGTAGCTGTCTAGGTCCGTGATCCAGAAATCTTGAGGCTCCTGTCAGAATTTATGTATCAAACTATGGCAGGATAACTCATTAGCTTGCATATAAGATAAAATTTCAGACCCTTTACCGTTTTTTATTTAAAATTCCAATGTTCAACCAAATGACTATATTCCCTAGCATCCCTTGAAGTTTAAAGCAGCCAAGTGATCCAGTTCTCAACAATAATACGAAAGCTGTCGTTTGGGCTTTTAGAATGTTCTTTCCCCCTGGATTATTCTGCTTCCTGAAATACGGTGATAATGGCTCGGGATACAGCATCTTTCTTTTGTTACCACAAGGTGATATTGAGATTTGGATAATGAAGGCTTAGATGCAATAATGAGAAAGTGGTTAGTTATAAACTAGGGACGTACTATGAAAGAAAAAAGATTATTTCATACGTTCACTCGATCAACAAATACTATATTGGCAAAATCTGTACTGGATGGTAGGAATACAAAGAGGAATGAAACTCAGTTTCTATTTTCAAAGAGCTGTAGCAGAGAAGGAGAGACAAAAACTAATGACTGAAATAATTTGTAGTAAGAGCTATATAATGTAATGCACATACTGTGATATAAACAATATTTATAGTTACACATGGCTTCAATTCCCTTGTCTTTCTCTTGCTTTCTAGTACATGCGTGGCTAAACTAATCTTGGTGAAATCCAACTCTCAATGCCTGTCTCCATGAAGTTGCATGTGACTGAAAAACACATGAGAATATTCTCAGAAGTCTATGGTCTATTTACTTTCTCATTCTCCTGGATGGTTATTCATTTCTTCTCTCTTTTCTAATTTCCAAATTCTGCTCTACAACCTAACTCCTCTAACACTTCTCAATTGCTCTACTACTTTCATTGCCAATGAACTTTCTTACTAATTCATTGAGAAACCAGAAGTAATTGGAAACAAACTTTTTTACAAGTTCCCACAAACACATCTGTTCCTTTACCTGCATATATCCATATCTGCTCTACCTTCTCTCCTGTTATTATGGGTTAATTTTCTATTTCATACGTAGGGCTAACCCCTTCACTTACATATTTCCTATCAATTCTTGCAAATTAAAGACATGGCTTTATAAAAATTTCCCCTCTTCTGAATCAATATTTTTTCTCTCTCTAGTGGATCATTCCCATAAGCAAATAAACTTCAGGGACATGTTTTTCAAGTAAGGATCCAAAGCCTAAAGCGATGGGATGAGGAAGAAGTAGTGAGGAAGTCTTCTCAGAGTCTTCCAATGAACATGAGGAAGACTCTGTAAGGAGATTGGAGGGTAAAGTAGACATCTAAGCAAATATCTACAGGCACGAACAATGGTCAGGGAGCAAACTGATATCCTGATACTGTGCATATCTTAGGCAATTTGGATACAACTCTGGGACAAAAAGGGAGAGACAGAGAGAGATATCCTTGAGGAGACTGAGAACATTTATGGCTTGATTACAATTTTTTAATTGGAATTGAAACCTAAGATAAAATGTTGTCATACACTTAAAGGTAGACATTTTAGCAGAGGAACCCCTGAATTTGTAAACTCAGATGCTATACATCCTTATAAGTATTTTGTTTAGAATTCATCTAGCTGTTATTATAGGATTTGGAAGTTTGACAGAAAATCATGTAAATGTAAACTGAACTGTAAAAATAATCTAACAAGCCACTAATCAAAAAATAAGATTCATTGTTTAACAGTTCAATAAAAGGTACTTTTAACAACAGTATGTATAGAATCAGATGGTACATTGGTCTTTGGGAGGATTTTCTAATCAGCAAAAGAAGTACTGAGGGTGAGAAAGTCCTTGGGAAACCAGAATTTCATTGTAGAGGAGTTTAATATGCAAATCAAGCTGGATTCTTTAGACTCTCATTTTAACTGAAACTAAATGTGTATCTCAAAGGAGAAATTGTCAACTAACTAGAAGTTACATGTTCTAAACTCCTACGTTATGCTATTACTTAATCTTAGTTACTTTTTTAAAAAAGATAAACCTCTTTTTTATTTGCTTGATATAACCTTAAATAGAATACAAAAATATTATTTACCTGTGTAGTACAACCTTAGATGTTCAAGACCAGCGATTATGTATCTCCACTGCCTAGTGTCCAGGCCATTCAGAAATAAGCCTAATTCCACACTTTTAAAGAAAAGTGTGTCCCAGAGTTGTATCCAAATTGCCTAAGATACGCACAGTATCAGGATATCAGTTTGCTCCCTGACCGTTGTTCGTACCTGTAGATATTTGCTTAGATGTCTACTTTACCCTCCAATCTCCTTTCAGAGTCTTCCTCATGTTTCACAGCTTGATGTACCATCAACTTAAAGATTCTTCTAAATTTAGAAAATGAATTTGTCCATAAGTTGGCAATGATGAGATCCTTTTCCTTTAGTTTCTGAAAACATGACTACTAAAGCAAATAAAGTACTATCTTGTTTCCATAAAGAGGTAAAAAATAAGTGGAAAGTCCATTGATTATTTTGCTTTTTCAAAAATATACTCTCTTGGGGAAATCACTGTGCTGTCTGCTAATGAGTTTGAGAGCCTGATCTGACATTGATGTTCTTTATGCATCATTTAATTGTTTCATGTTTAATTGCATTACGACAAAGCCAACATCTGTAGCAACAACGATATAAAGGATATTTTGTAAACTTAGAAAAGTAGAATGAAGTCACAGAGCAGATTTCCCCACAGGTAAAAAAAAAAAAAATCCATGGAATAGACTAACCATCTGGTTATATTAAGGATAGAGGAAGCCATAATTAAAAGCCAGCAAATTAGTAAAAAACAGAATTTAAGTGCCAATAATAGATATTAATTGACAGCATAAGCCATTAACTTTCTTTATTTTAGAATGAGAAGAGAGGTTTTAAATGTTATCCTTATTTTGGTATTATATATTGAATATATTATTAATGAGATGCCACAGAAGTTTTGTATAATAAAATGCACACCATATTGATGTTTGTTCTTGGAAGACAAAGTGGTTTAATTTCTTCCTTATGAAATAAGGATTAATTTTTAGATAACCTACATATGGCAATTCTAAGGTTAATATGGGCATTTATTTTCCCCTTGAGATAACTTTTTATTAAAATGAGAAGCATTATCTGGCATATAGAAAATAAATGTCTAAAAGCAGAGAGGCAATTTATATTTGATGAATGAAAAATAAACTTATAAATTGTCTTAGAGACTAACATAAAGCATGCAAAAATGTATTAGGCTAAAATATTGAATTAGGAAAAGAAGCAAGAAATCCTGTGAGTTAAATTTTTATTACTCATATTTTTACAAGGACAAGAAATATTATTAAAAATTTTTTTAAATAACTATGGTGGCCTCAGAGACAAGATTTAAGTGTAAAAGAGGGGATAAGTTTCATGTCCCTTACACCAAGTTAGCATATGTGTAGGCCTACAGTGGTTTCATATGCACATGCTTTAATTGGTATTTCCTACTGTTAATTACTGCGTTTTTTTAAGCATCTATATTTCTATAAAATCAAGGAATTAAATTATTTTTGAAGTATTTGGAGTGGTTCATGGGAGCAGTAAATCATTGCTTGTAGAGAAAGCTAAAACCCACAGAAATTCTTACAATTCTCCCATTCCTTTGATTTAAAAAAAAAAAAATCAACAATATTGCATCATTAGCCAGCCACTCTGGTAGGTAATCAAATACAGAAGCCTTCCTAGATTCAGTTTACAATGTAGAGCAGAAGCAGATATGGACTGGAAATTAAAGTGTGCTGATTATAAAGTACTATTGGGGACAACATGATGAACTAACCTAACCTGAGCATTTGTGAAAATCCCTTGAAGAAGTGATTTACATTGAAATTTGATAAAGTGGCAGGAATTAGCTCAGCAAAGGAGATAGGGGAGAAAATAGAAATTAGGGGAGAAGGAAGAGTAAGGCAAAGATCTTGAGACAAAGGAAAGAGATGTCCAAGAAACTGAATAAGTCAAGCTTGGCCGGTGCATAAAAAGTGTGGGAAAAAGTGCAAGAAGTAGGGTGTAAGTCACTGCTTCTCATCATAGTGTGTTGAATGAAAATCACAAAGCTCAAGATGTTGCATGATTCCCAATAAGCAAAAAATGACATTATGGTACTAGATACGAGCCTCCAATCAAATCCGTTCTCTATCTTGCTTTTATTTTCTGGAAGGATTGTGTGCTAAATCTTCCTACCCTACTTGCAGCTAAATTGGGCCAGAGTTCTGAGCAATGACGTGTTTGAACACCTCAGTAGAGTGCATCCCTTCCGAATAAAAGTTAAAGCTTTATTAGGAGATGTCATTTTTTAAAATCCCATTTGTCTTTCTTCGCTCTTTCTGTCTGAGAGTAAAGATGACGCATGGAGAGGGAGCAACCATTTTGCAACATGAAAATTATTTCCTACATATTAACAATGGTGATCAAAAGATAGAAAGAGCCTAAGATGAGGGATGAAAGATTGGATTTACTTTGCTAGTGATGCCACATGTAGCCCTTTGTATTGCACACTGCAAGACTATGTGAGGCCCTAGACAGAGGCCTTGTCTGAGTTTTTGATGGTAGATGCCACTGGGCCTTCTTACCAGAACTGGGCCGTCTATCCCACACTTATTTTAGTGTGAAAAAGATTAAGCCACTAAATGGAAGCTTTCTGGTAACTGCTGTTGATTACATTTCTATCTTTCAACAGCCTTGTATTTAATTTTTAATGGGTTTTTGCTGAAGGTGTGCAATTCTGTCAGCAAAAATAAATAAATAAATAAATAAATAGACTTTTGACAGTCTGTTCTTTCTCTCTGTGTGAATATATAATTCCTGTCCTGGAGTACCACTTTCTCTTCCAGGCAATGCCCTTCTAACCAACTCAAATGTCATCTCTTCAGAGAGTCCTTCCTGGTTCCCTCCAGGCAGATTTCGTCCTTTCTGGGGCTCCTACAGAACCCTGTGCGCTGACCACTTCTCATACATTCTTGAGATTCTTTGTTTATATCTCCATCCTCTGCATCAGCTTGTGAGCTTCATAAGGACACTGTTTTTATATCAATTTTTTCGTTCCATTTTCTAGAATTTTTGTATTGTTACTTTAGCATATCAGTGTTGATAAATATCTGCTATTCCTCAATTAAAATTTATTATAACAAACATTTATATAGTACTTACTATATTCCAGGCACTGTTTTGAATGCTTTACAGGCATTATATAATTTGATAAATTTATGAGATATCACCACTCACTGAGATAGGCATAATTATTATCCCCATTTCATAGATGAGGAAACTGGGTCCCAGAGGTTGTAATAACTTCCTGGAAGTTACCGATCTAGAAAATTATGAACCCAGACAAGCACGTTTTGCTTGAAAGAGAATCTCAGAATCACACTTCAGATCAAAGTAAACTTAGAAATAATCTAACTTTTTTTTTCACAAACCAAGACGTGTTATAGATGACATACACAGACATGGAGATGTTAGATGACTTATTAAGTGTCAGGTTAACTGGTGTAAGAAATGGGACTTTAGTCCAAGTCTCCTGATTTATAGGTTATTGCTGCTACATTGACTCCCTAAATTGGTTTTATCACAAAACCTACTGGGAAAGTTTTGTGACAATCCAGAATTTAGGGCCTGTTATCCAAAGATTCTTATTTGGCATGTATAGACCTCCTAAAGTTCTCCCAACATTATTTAGTTGTGTAGATAGATTTGGGAATTACGTATCTATAATACATGTGTATCAGTCGAGGTTTGGTCAGGAAAATAGAACCTTTACAACTATTAAGGAAATACACATTTATTATAGACATTATGGCTTATATTAATTAGGGAGGAACTGGAATAATAAAGGGCTGGAAGAACATAGCCAGAGAATTTAAAAAAAAAAAGTCACTAATGACTTCAGTCAGAAGCACTGAAGTATGTGTAGCAGACAGAACTCAAGAAAAACTCTGAGAACCGTCATGACTATATCATGAAAGCTTCTGAAGAAGTTTGTAAAGTCTCTACATCTGGGTTCCACAACCTTCTAAGATAATAACTTTCATTTCACCTCCAAATTATATAAAAGTTCCTCTCATTGGCAAACTCCAACCCAGAGACATAAATTCAGGTTAGAAGATTCTGGGAATATAATTGCCACCTTTAGAAGTGAGGATTGGTGACGCTGAGTCCATTGCAGATATGGTGCCAACCAGTATCCTCACCTCCTGGAGGTCACATCCTTGTATGATCCCCTGCCCTCAAGGGTGGGTAGTGCCTATGACTTGCTTCTAACCAATAGGGCCAAATTGATGGAATGTACCTGATTAGATTTACATGACTATATACGATTGTAGTGCCTGTCTTGCTGGAGTCTCTTTCTTCCTTGACTTTAAAGAGGCAAGCTTTTATACGGCTGAAAGGAAATACGTATTGTCAGCAACATGTAACTGTGCCAGAGACCCTTTTCCTACTTAACTTCTGGATGAGACCCCAGTCCTTAATTAACTTCTTGAGAAAACTTGTAGCAGAGAATCCAGTTAAGCCACATCCATATCACTAACTCACATAAATAGATAATACAGATGTATTGTTCTAAGTCAATACGTTTGTCATAATTTGTTTTATAATGTTGAATAACTAGTAAAACAGCCTGGTACAGAAACACCCCAAAATAATAGATTGCCCAAATTACTAAGATGAAATATAGAACATTGGTTTTGGGAACAAGTGGTAAGCTGAAGGGAATTTTAACTGGACTTGGGAAAATGGTGAGCTATTTTAGTGAGTGACAAATGTTTGGTAAAATTGAGCCTGTTATAGCTTGGAAGACAGAATATATAATGAATAGTTTTATAACTTTGGTCTAGGTGCTATTGAGTCAACATTGAAAGTATGAGCTGGTTGCAACTCATGGCATTTGCAAAGGTACTTAAAAAATAAGCTCAAGGAGAAAAACAGATTGTTTGCAAACAGAATGTAGAGGAAATATAAATAATTCAGAAATGTTAGTGCTATAAACAAAACTATTTCTCAACAAATCCAGTGTAGCCATTATGGCATAGCCACACATTAAACTGTGAGCGTAGATTTTGGCACATAGAATTCACTAGAATCAAATACCTAGAGAGCTGTGTCTGAGACACAAATGTTTGAGAGCTGTGTTGGCAAAAACATTTCCAGCCTAGACCAAAAGCAACCAAGCAGTTGGGCGCAGTGGCTCGGGATTGTAATCCCACCACTTTGGAAGCTGAGGCAGAACAACTGCTTGAGCCCAGGAGTTCAAGACCAGTCTGGGCAACCCCATATAGCAAGACCCCATATAGCAAGACCCCATCTATATAAATTTTTTTTTTAATTAGTCTGGCATGCCCCCAGCCACTTGGGGAGGTGAGGTGAGAGGATCACCTGAGCCTGGGAGGTCAAGGCTGCGGTGAGCCATGATGGCACCACTGCACTCTGACTTGGGTGACAGAGTGAGATCCTGTCTCAGAAAAAGAAAGAAAGAAACAGAGCTGTATTTGAGATGCAAAAGAAACTTTGTTCCTACCAAAAAGCTTATGTTCTTCCATGCCCTTTTCAAAGCCAGCATCTCAGATAATGAAAAAGGAAGAACTTCCCAGAGAGCAGAGCCAAACCTATGGAGAACAATGAAGCAGGGAGCTATTCCTGGCAGAATAACTCAAGTGTAATGAAGGAAAATCATCCACCCTAGAGTAGGAGAAACTTACATGTGTCGAGCAGTGTTTCCAAATTGTTTGGGAACAGTGACTGCTATGTGCCATTTAGTCTTCTGCTCTTTGTATGCAAATGTTATCAGAGTTATTCTTTTGCTATTTCACTATTGTATATTAGGACTGTGGAGCATAAAGCTTCTCTGTTTGTTTTTATGTCTCTGAATCAAGAGAAGCTAAGTTTGGATTTCTATCTATCTATCTATCTATCTGTCTATCTGTCTATCTATTTGAGGATAGATAGATAGATAAATAAAAATAGATCACAGCAGGTATTTTGGACTTATTCTCATGCCATAATTGGATGAGATATTTGAGGTGTCTTCTTTTGGAAACGATATTTTTCATGAACATTTTTGAACAAGAGAGTAAAGTGTGATAGACTAGATTATTATAGAGCAAATGCTCATTTTCTTCACTCCAGTTTCTTTAGACAGATGTATTTCCCTGACTTATTGCTATTGAGACTGGCATTATAACTTGACTTGGCCAAAGAAATGGGGGCATAGGTAACAGAGTACCAGTTACAGACCTAAGTCTTTGGAGGCACTGAATGTTTCTGCTGCTTCCTCTGGAACTTCCAGAACTTCCCAATGTGCAGAACATGGCCCTCAGAGGCTTATACTCCTTGAACCTGGGGCCAAAATGAATATACATGGTGCAGAGCCCCCCAGCTCATCCACAGACCTGTGAATGTGAGAATACATACATAAATAGATGTAAACATAGGCATAATTTTCACCTTTTTGATACTGTCATACATCATGGCCATTTACTCCTAAGTACTTAATAGGTATAGTACATTTTTGAATGAATGAATGAATGAATGAATAGTGGTTTCTACTATCCTTTTGAAGATATAAAGCATTAAGCATTGGGGTGACTGGACATCCCTAATGTGAAAGTAAACATCTGTTGTTACATTCCATTGAGTTTGGTGGTGGTTTGTCACCAAAAATGACACATGACACTGTACTTGCTTAAATTATTTTATTATGCTCCATTTTGTTGATATTATGACCTTTGTCTTGATTGGGATATCCAGTCACCCTAATGCTTAATGCTTTATGTGTATCTTCAAAAGGATAGTAGAAACCACTATTCATTCAATAATTCGAAAGTGTACTATACATATTAAGTACTTAGGAGTAAAGGGCCATGATGTATGGGAGTATCAAAAAGGTTAAAATTATTTCTGTGTGTACATCTATTTATGTATATCTATCTCTTTGTCTGTGACTATATTGGAAAGGATTGCATTTTGGCTGCCTAAACCTTATTTCTTATTGCTGCTTCTTCAATGTGTGAAATCACAGGGGTTGGTGGAAGAGAAGGAGAACAGAAAGGTACAAGGAACTATGAAGTAGAAAGTTATAAACCAGGGAGCAAATGTATAGCACTTAGAACAATGCAAAAGCATATTTATCTTTGTATACCTTGAGATGGTTGAAGACATGGATTCTATTTGCTCTGTTTTTTTGTTAATATTGTTAGCGTACTTCCCGAATAAAAAAAATATTCTCCCTCTTGTCATGTTGACAGCTTTTGCTACATAAATAGATAGCTATGTAGGCAGATACCAAGGTGTGAACTTCCCCCATGAATTTCTATTGGATGTTAGACTTGGAAGAGTGGGATTGAGCATTTAAATGGCAAGGATGCCTATCAAATAAAGTCCAGATATCAACTTTAAGTCAGTTTCATTGTTAACAGTAGAGCCAGTTTGTTGCACATCAGTCACTAGCTCAGAGGTCCCAGAAGCAGCCTTATGGGGAGATGTTTTGTAACTTACAGACAAAACATATCTTTTCACCTTCTTTTTAAATTATTCCTGTCCATAAGTTCTTTACAACACAAACTTCAGACATCAAGTTTTCTGCAGATCAAAGACAAAGCTCTTTCATTTTTTTCTAAACTTTTTCTTCTTTATTGGCACTTGTGAAATATTAATTGATTCACTATTACATTCATTTACCAAAATTACTTAGTGCTTATGATATTACAGCTCTGGAGTCATAAGGTAAAAAGCACAGAAATGGTGCTTATATTTGACAAAACAGTGAATTAGTAAAAGGAGAAATACATGAAATGGTTATAAATTGTGATATTTTATAGAAGTAATAGACTGAGGTAGAATCCAAGGATGTCTTCCCTGAAAAGGTGAAATTTAAGCCAAAACCTATAGGAGACAAAACAAAAGGCCTTGGGCATATGGAGAGCAGAGCATTTCAGCAGAAAGACAAGTGTGTGCAGCCTTCCCTAAAGTAGAGGAAAAAGTAAGCAAGATGTCTCCAAAGAGGAGGAAAGGATATGAAGAATGAGGCCAAAGAAGAAGGGTGGTGTGAGAGGAATGGGATATAGGTAGGGACTAGGCCAAACAAAACCTTGTTGACCTTAGTATGGAGTTTTATTCAATAGACAGCTCTTCAAAAGTCAGACATTGACATGATTTGCATCTGTCTTGACTTGCCTTTAGCCAATGTGTGGAGAGTGGATTGAATGGTAAAGAATGGAAACAGGGAGATGAGTTAGAAGGCTGGTGCAGTAAGGCCAGATGAAAGAGGATGGTGACCAGATTGAAGTCAATAAAATGGAATAGGAGGTAGTTGGTGGATTCCAGATATGTTCTGGAGGTAGATCTGATGGGACATATTGGTGGATTATTTATCAAAAGCAAGAGAAACAAAAAGAGGTATTAAAGATCCCTCATGGGTTTCTGGTATGAGCAATTTGCTGAAATAGAAATTATAACTGGAATTTAAGAGTTCTATTTTAAGATGTCTGTGAAGCATCTAAGTATGGAAGTGAAATAGTTGCCTCTACTGCTGGGCAGCCCAAGGACAAGATTGGGCTGGAGATGTAATTGTGGTAGACAGCAGCATAAAGTAGATATTTAAAAAGCTATGGGTCTGTGGAGATAGTCAACTGAGAGAGTAGAGGAAAATGTAAGGAAAGCCCATGCTGGATCTGTGAGGAACCAAAACATTAAACGGTTAGTTATAGGATGAAAAAACAGCAATAGAAATGACATGACCCATGCAAGGAAAGAAGAGATGAGATGTGTGGCATGATTAAAGCATACATACTCCTTTAAGTGAGCGTGAACTCATGAGCAGAACGGAAGTTCCTGCATTTACAGAACAGACACAGTGGGAAAAAAATTCCTCTGAACCAGAGACTCTGGCCTCAAAGAACAACTTTCTAATGTCTTAGCATGGCATTCAGTGTCCTCAACAATCTTGCTAAGACATTTCCGTTCATGTCCACGTGCAATAAAATGTTCCCTTCACAAGCCTTTCTCCTCTACTGTCTAAGCCATTCAACAATCTCAAAGGGGTGTCTTATGATGAGGTGACCTTAAAATTTAAAAATTAAATTAGAACCGCTCTTAGAGTGAAAATGGAGTTGGTAGTAAATAAAATGGGCATTAGCCCAAAATGTTTTGGCAAACACACAGGCTTTGGCAATATTGAATTTGGATATTTGATGTCTTCAGTGCTCGTTTCCCATACTTTTCTATAATCCAGTTGTTTTCTGGGTGCTGTCCCAAACTCTCAGTGTTTGGTTTTCCTCTTCTGGATTACAGTAAGTTATTTTAACACTCCGTGCCAGTTGTCTCTGAGCATTGCCCATATTTGTTGAGTTTCCAAATTTCTTGCCAAGGGAGAAACTTTAAGTATCTACTAAAAATTAAATAGCTTATCCCCAAACCCATGATATTTAATGGTTACTAATTGGTTAATGTACTTCCTCTTTTTAAAGCAACAGAATATGCCTTGCAAAGAAGATATTCAGAGACATTGAGTTTCTTTTCACTAAGGAGATGGTTCACTGTGAAAGATCCAGGTTTTGAGAAGGGTAAAAGGTAATTTTGAGACTCCAGGACTTCTCCCATTCCATTGTTTGTCCTGTAGAGTTTGCTACCCGTTGAATGTCCTTGTAGCTCCAACCACAAACTACATAAAATTTAGATGGGGCATTACTGATGTTAAATTTATTCTGCAAAATGGATGTTTTTAAAGCACATTAAAATCAAATTATATTCTTATAAATAAACTGGATTCTTTCCTATTGCAGAACATGTTTTCATATTTCTTGTCCCACAGGTAACCACTGAAGCAATAGCATTCATGCCTGAAGTAAACGTCTAATCTTCCATGAGAGTACCTAGAGGTGATTGCTTGGTCTTTCCCTGTTTCGTTCCACCTTGTGCTTCTCATTGTTGGGTACTGTCTGCCATTCCCTGATGTGGTGCTGAATTATGCCAAAGCTAAGGCTAAAGTCATGAGTCTGGTTGCAACTTATACAATTTAATTCCCTTTCTTTGTGTTCTTGGAGTTTGCTAAGAACACTCTTCTAACAGGCATTTTTTTTTTTCTTTTGACTTAGCTTTTTTTGAAACATCTTACTCTCAGTTTATTTTATTGCTAATTTATTCTATGCTTGTGCTGCTTTCCTTCCACTCAAGGGGGAAATATTCTTAATGTTCAGGAATGAAAGAGGATTCAATGATCTCTCCATAGTTAAAAATCGTTAGGTTCCAATGATGACGGCTTAGATTCGCCCTAAGGTTATAACTATAAAGCATTGGCTGGACTTGCACATTATATGCATGGCACAAAATATTCTTTGTTCTTTTCTTGCAGTTCTCTAAATCATATACTAAGGAATTAGACCAAAAAAAAGAACAAAAACAAAAACAAAAAACCATGTCAATAGCTTTCTCGGATAGAGTAAGTTTAAATATAATGTGTGGAAAAACCAGTAGAGCTGATTAGAAGGATTGTAACATAGGTTAGAAGAAAATCTCTAATAACTCCCTTTGTCACTTGAGCCCATTCTGAACCTCACTGGTTTTGCAAAAACTGTCCCTTTTTGGATGGAGAAAATGTATTAAAGTAGTGTCAGCTACCTATTAGTTTCTCCCCTCTGTCTGTCTTTGGTCTAGTTGCAGTAGCTAAAACCATGCCAAATAGGGATGCATTATAGAAAGAAAGTTTATAAATCAAAAGAGCTGACTCTATAATGTACTAATAAGTATGGTGAAAACCAGCTCAAGTAATGTCCTAGTACTGGTATCACGTTACAGAAATGGAACTGTGTAATTTTGAAAAGCAGAGAAGAGACAACGTTGGGAAATGTACATCTCCATTTGAGAAAGTCTCAGGAATTTTGTGGTTAACTTTTGAAGAGAGAATTTATAACCAGATGACAAATTCTATGTGAATTTGTTATGAAGCACATTGCAGAGTCAGCAAAGCCCTCCTGCTAGTAAAAATCTGCAGAATAAATGTATGATCATAAAAATAGAATTAAAATAAGAATATTTAGTGATAGGTGTAGGAGTGGACCAAGAAATGAAAGAATGAATTACAAGTCCCGGGTTTGGAAAAATAAATCCCTCATCTCAGCCATACATTCCTGGTACTTAGTTGAGTTGAGGGATTAAAAAAAAAAAAAAAAACCAGTGTTACTATATGTGTGGCATTTTATTTTCTGGAGCACAGGTCTATAGCTGTTATCAGATTCTCAAAGAATATTTCTGATGTTCATAAAAAAGGTTGAAGTCTGTTTGAACTATATAAATGCATGCATTTATCAGATACTATGGCAACTAGGTTAATGATATTTAAGAGATGTTTTATTTCAGTTGCAAGACCCCTGTTGCTTAAAAACAAATTACTTTGAGGATAGAGCTTCTATGATTCCAGTTCCAAATGTGTATGTCAATGACATCATACTGGTAGTGGGGCAATTACATCAGATGCAGTTAACTTTGGGTAAGAAAATGACTACATGCAACTGACTTTGAAGATTCTGTTGACCAGAGCTGCTAAAATCCCCCTGCTGTTTATCCCCTGAGCCCTTCTCTTGTTCTGCTCTTTATTGGTTACTAAATCACTCAAAGACCACTTCATATTTGTTTATGCCTTCACTTCATTTTATTAACATATGACCATTGATTGGGATACATAAACAAGCCCTAATGGTATTGAAACCAGATTTTGCCTGTAAGCACGTGTTTTCTCTGGAAAACAAACTGACCTAGAATAACTTGACCCTTGCATCTCCATCTTCCCACCTGCAATGACTTAGGGATGACTCTTTATCAATTAGTCATTAAATTCTGATGTTCAGGAGCTTTTAATGACAGGAGAACACCACATTGCATTTTTATCCTCCTTCATGTTATGGTACAGATATTCTTGTTTTATAAATGTTTATTAAAATTGTCAGTTATTAGAGATTGAAACTGGCATTTCTATTCTGTACTCCTCAGTGACTCACAGAAAGTTATCCTTTGACTCATCCATACACTTAAATGTTTTCACACATTTTTTAAAAAGTTCTAGAAATAAAAATGTAGGCTATTTGTGTTCTTTCCAAAATTAGTCCAAGAAGTAGGTACAATAAAGCTACATATACTGTATCAGCACTCTCCAGATGGCAAAAGGAAAATAAAATGTCACATTCACATACTCTTTCTCTCCCTTTTTTGAATGTACAGTGTGATGATTGTTATTAATCTGAAAGCTGAAGCCATTTTACTAGACTTTGAGCTGTACTGAAATGGAATTAAATAAACAATAGTAGTAATTTTAGCCAGCTTTTATTTTGGAAAATATTTGAATTTGTCTCCCTCTATGGCAAACTCACCCATTTACTTTAATTACTTCCTATAGGGCAACAAATCCTAAATTTCCTTTCCTAGTCTTCCTCTCTTTTTGAGCTTCAGCAGTATATCCATCTTTCAA
Source organism: Cebus imitator (assembly GCF_001604975.1). NCBI lineage: Eukaryota > Metazoa > Chordata > Mammalia > Primates > Cebidae > Cebus > Cebus imitator. The sequence goes on from NW_016107362.1 coordinate 2,918,604, forward strand.
AAGTGTAAATTATTTTATATTGCTTTCCTACTTAAAGTCATTTGTTGGCTTCCAATCTTCTTTTTAGATAAAATTCAATGTCTTTGTGGACCTTCAGACTCTGTATCTTGTGGCACCTGCTTAGACTTATGGCCTCAGCTTTTATCTCTCTTCTGTCTTTGTGGCAAAGATCATGTCAATATTAAGCTTTTATGAACATAAAAGGAAGAAAAATATACTCGTAATTAACCCTTGCAGCTAAGTTGGGGGCAGATGAACAATTTGCATTAATGGAATATGAGTAGAAGAGTCATGTCCCACTTGCAATACTAACATTTCCCAAATGGTCTCCATCTTTCTCTCTCTTGGAAGAGAAGGGTCCTAAAATGATAAAGCCACAAAATAAGATGAGTCTTTATGACTAAGCTACCACGTGCAGGAGAGACACCTGACCAGCTTTGGACAGCAGCAAGCAATACATTTTCATTATGTTAAGCTATTGAGATTTTCTGCTATTTATTAGAGTGTTTCTTTTAAATCCAAACAAATGCATCCTCATTTATTAACTTTAGACACAAGATGTTTAAAATCTAATTTCTTATTATAACAAACTCTTCTCTGCCATAGGGCCTTTGCACATAATATTCTCATCACCAGGAAGGCGTATTCATCTACTGCCTGTCTGATCAATGTCTGCCAATTTTCCAGATCTCAGCTGCAATCTGCAATCTTCCTTAGGTTTCCATAATTATTGTACTTATTTAATCTGTGTGTTTTTCTTTTACAACGCTCAATAAAATGTGTATTGTATTATTTTTACTGAAGAAGAAAACTATAAGCCCCATTTTCTTTGGTTTAATTGAAGCTAGTAAGAATTCTGGTGACATCAGAGTTTGTGATCTTGAATTAGTAGGTGTTCACAAAAAAATGAGGGCAGATAAATAGTTGTGGACTCAGCGTACAGTAGGGAGACAGGGTTCTGGTATTAAAAAAATTCATAGATAATTGATAAAAATAATTGTTGAAATCTCTCAGAGCCCTCTTAGTTCCATTTATTCAGATTGTATTAAAAACTCTTTCATATCAAAATTATACTTGTTCGGTATCTTGTCATCATGAAAGTGTGCTAGATAGTATTTATAAAGTCCTCTTGAGACATTTAAATTTTATAAGTTTAATGCTATTTTCTATAAAATATTTACAAACATTAAATGGTTATCTTAGAAAAAAATGTACGTTTAATAAACCAGCTGCATATTTCACATAGATAAGCAACTTTAATTCCTTCATTATGTGGAAAATATAAACTTTATATAAGAATACTCAAGGTTTATTACAATAATATGACAGGTCATTCAATTGATTTTTTTCTTAAAAACAATATAAATATAATTATTTTTCTCAAAATGGTTTTGCTGACCATGAATTTCTAAAGTCCCAGCAGAAGGGAGCCAGGATCAGGCCTTCTCCAACTGAAATAAACTCTCCCAGGTAAAGAGACTGCTAAATCCACAGATAGGCTTCAGGGAGAAGGGCTCCTCTTCATCTCCTACTGGGAACCATATTAGTTCAAGACTATTTTTTTTTACCTTGGGAGTTCTTTTTAGCCTTGGAATTCATTGATAAAAGAAATACACAGATCTGACTTTGAAATGACTCCTATGTCTTAGAAGCACTGTACATGAGAGGTTTTTTTTTTTTTTTTTTTTTTTTTTTT
>NW_016107362.1:2920444-2926952 GCF_001604975.1 Cebus imitator
TTCTGAGTAGGCTGAGGCATAAAGAATGTAAAATGAGGTAGAATGTACAGTCTTTATGCTGTAAAGCGTGACTCATGATGCAAGTGTGGCTACCTATTTGACAAAGGGAATCCTGCTCCTAGAATAAATCCTCAAATGGAGATTTTGATATACAGGAACTGATGATCTTAGCATGTGTGTCTTTGTTGAACTTCAGCTAAAGATAGGTGCAGAGAAGAGAGCATTATACTTGACTAGACTGAAAAATTCTGAATATGAGGAGAATTTTCTTTGGTTAGAGATATATTTAGATATACACAAGTTTGAGCAAGTTCATAAAACATCAAAAGGTAGGATATGCCAATGAAAGAGTGGTCAGTTTTTCAAAGGCTGACTATGAATTATGACCTAAAAAATATCACAGTTTATTGGGCAGTGTTGACAGCACAGTCTTCATTCATTCATTCATTCATGAATTCATTCATTCAAGAAATATGTATTTAGTAACTCCAAGTACTGCTTTGTGTATTATAGATGTAAAACAGAGAGAAACCCCTGAATTAATTGATCGAACTAATATTCTAGTAGGGGAAGATCCAAAATAAATAAAATAACATAAAATGAGTAAATTGCCCAGTTAGAAGTAATAAATACTATGGATGAAAATTGTAAAAAGGAAATAGTAATAGAGAATTTGTTGGGAGAGTTACATGTGAAATTTTAAATATCATGACCAGAGAATGCTACAGTAAAAGATATGAAGTAGCAGGACTTCAAATAGGCAAAGGAGGTACAGGTATCTGTACAGGTATCTGGGAAAAGATAAATCCAGGTAGAAGGAACAGAAAGTACAAAGGCCCTGAAGTTAGGGTTGGTATTTCTGAGATGAGTTCATCAACATATTTTTTTCCCTAACCTATTTGGTATACAAGTGTACACAGAGAGTTTCAAAAATGTTGTGAATCTTCTACTTCCTGAGTTGAATAATGGGATTATGGTGGTTTTATAATTGTGATTCATAGGTTACATATACATTTCTTATTTCTTTACATGATTATTAAAAGACAGAGGCTCTTTGCACCTTGTAGCTCTGCTTTTGGCAGAAAGAAGCAGGGCTGAGTTCAATTGGTGAATTTTTTTTAATAATTTATTTATTTTACTTTAGGTACATACTATATCTGGCATTTCTCCCCATGTTATCCCTCTCCACCCTCCCTTCCCTCCCCACCCCCCGTTGTCTCTCCCCTACCCCCCCAACTGTCCCATGTATGATGCTCCTCTCCCTAAGTCCATGTGTTCTTTTTTAATAATTCAATGTTATATCATACATATATAAATAATTTAGAGTATAACAAATGAATACCCACATATTATCTAGTTAAATAATCAGTTATTACTGGGTCCTTCAAAGTCTGACCTCATTTACCCCATGTACAGGTACATGATTACATGTACGTGTATCCTGGAGGTAACCACTAGCCTTAATTTTTCGTTTTGAAATGTGCTAATAATGTGTGAAGTTATTCCAATAGCCATAGTTGAAAGCCATTCTAGACATTCTACCTGTACAAATTCAGCAATGTCATGAAATATATCTATGTTTCAGTATCTTCATTCCTAATACAAAGAAATTAGAGTAGATGACATAAGTTTTTTTCTAGTCTTACATGACTCACTAAATTCCAGAAATGGAGGAAGCATTTGGCCTCATCCTACGACACAATAATCTGGGATATGTTTGAAATACACATGCAAAGCAAATGGAAGTATCTTCAAGATATAAGGGATTATGGAAAATTCAGTTGAGAAATACATATAAAATTTGATCATGTTTTTCATATACTTTCTAGTATTTCACTTCCTCAGACAAACTGTCCCTGACTAGTGTATACTACGAACCCCAACCTCCCCACTGAAGTCACTGTCTACACCATACTTTGTTACCTTTTTCTTCACAGTAAGTACCACATCATTTGATATCATATTGTGTATTTACTTGTTTTTGTTTGTTTGTTTGTTCCTCCCGTTCCATATAATGACAATTTCCAGAAAATTGCAAGAGGCTAGAGTATTTCCCTTGTTCACTGATGAAATCCTGGGGTTTAACAACACATAAAACTGATGCTCATTGTGTATATATGCACATTTTGAAGACATGATGATTTTTAGGGACAATAAAGCTTGCTTACATGTTTACCATCTAGAATTTGATAGGAAGGGAAAGAGGTTTGCATAAGGGAGGCATTTTCTCTTCATTTTATATCCTTTTTATTGTTTGAACTTATCATCGGCCTGCATTATATTCATAATAAAGCACACATGATCGAAAGGCATTAGACATACCAGGCCTTCTGAAAATCTCAGGTGGCATTATTTTTACCCCATGGGCCTTGCTGAAGTCATGAAAGATAGAAATCATATCCGTAGGCCAGGCGCAGTGGCTCACACCTGTAATCTCAGCACTTTGAGAAGTCAAGGTGGGTGGAAACGAGGCCAGGAGATAGAGACCATCCTGACTAACATGGTGAAATCCCCTCTCTACTAAAAATACAAAAAATTAGCCAGACGTGGTGGCACATACCTGTAGTCCTAGCTACTTGGGAGACTGAGGCAGGAGAATCGCTTGAACCTGGGAGGTGGAGGTTGCAGTGAGCCAAGATTGTGCAACTACACTCGCCTGGGTGACAGAGCGAGACTCCATCTCAGAAAACAAACAAACAAAAAAAGAAATCATATCCTTAATTTCTACAAGCCAAGAATGTGGTCTTTCTGAAAAGTAGGCAAAAAATAAGTATTAAAGATAATATTCTAAATATAATTATTCATTTTAACATAAAAAGGTTAAAGTTTCAACCATCCTTTTATGTTTTAGGTTCATTTATTTGTAACTTATTGATAATCTGGATAAATTTTGCTGCTAAAACAATAAGGTAATATGGCTTTTCTTTGTATTTTTATGAATTCCACATACTCCATAAGGATTAAATTTATTTTAGGTTGCAAAGGATAAAACATACCCCATTCTAAAAGCAAGCAAGCAAATAAACAAAAAACTATAGTGATTTAAACACATTGGGTGTTTTGAAACTGTTTGTCTCCCATAACAGAAGTTTGGAGACAGAGAGATGAGGCTGGCATAATGGCGCCAACAAGTCAGCAGTGTCCTGTTACTTCCAACTTTCTTCACAGTCTTTAGGAGAGGGTGCTAAATCTCCAACCACCACATATACACTTCAGGCAACAGTAATGAAGCAGAGATAAAAGACATAAAAAGCATATTTCTGTACAGAGTCAGGTTCCTCATGGAGTCTTCCTCAAGTTCCCTCTAACATGACTGTTTACATCATTTTGGCAGATCCTGGTCTCATGGCCATGCCTAGCTCTTAGAAAAGCTGCATAATATATTCCTGTGGCTGGTGTTATTAATGATTTGAATAAGTCTGATATCATTACAATGGAACAAGAGAAAATAGATGTTGGATAGGCATATATTCTCTGCCATAATCAATTGATTGTTTTGTAATCAGAAATACATGGTGCATATGTCTTTCTGGGTAAAATCAAAGCAAAACAAAATAAACATCCTGGTGAAATCTTGCTAATTGCTAGTAACTCATTTAGCTTTTTTCCTAGGCATATATTTCTAACCATGAAAATGGAATTTCCTAAGAGGGGAATACTATCTGATACTTGGGACAGAGTCATTTTACAGTGATTTAGTGATTTCTCTGTTCTTGAAAGCAATAGAGTTTTTGTTCTTATCTCTTTTATTTCAGGGAATAAAAGATGAATGGATTGATGGTGCTGAGATGAACAGGAAATACTTTATTCAGACGTGGGGTGTTCAAAGAATGAACTGTCAGTTTTCTCAGTGATTTATCATAAAGTCACTAAACAGAGGCAGCAATAAGCTCAAGGCAACATCTTGTAGTTACCTTGGAATTGGGAGAGCGTATGGATGGAACCCTCAGTGACTATGAGTGATGGGAAGAGCCGTTTATATTTGATGTTTTCAATTTTCAGTTGCAATTTAAATATTTCATCTTTATAATATTATTTGTGTTTAATTATACCTCTTCAAATAAATTATGTCTAACTTCTTTGAGCTGGGGTCTTTTGAGAGACAACTCTCACATATTTCTGCATGTTTTACAAGCAAAGGAACTAGCTGCCTTTTTTTCCAAAACTATTTTTCAAAAATTTTTGCTAGTGAACAACCCTGGAAGAGTTACTATATCCCTCTGGAGAAAAGTTCTGGTTTGTTTACTCTACAGTACAATAAAGATAATGTCTTCCTTTGAGGAAAAGTTCAAGAAGGCTTACTGTCAATTTTAAAAGATTAGCATCTCCTAAACTTGGGATTCCTGTTTTGTAGGAATCACTTTCTCTTCTTTCTGTTATCCTGTGAGGACTGTGACCTGATAAGCTAGCACAAAATTAACATGCTCTGGCTACCGCCGTGAATAAAAAATTACCATTGTGAGTAATAAACTGTCTATTGTCTCTTATCCAGAAGTCTCATGTCTTTTGCTGAGCTGGCATTCAAGATGCTGTGGCATGCTAATGTGTTAGTTGCAAATAAGTTAAGATCTCAGATACTTCACAGTTCCTGATGGAGTTTCCACACTCAAATGTATTGGCAGGGAATTTATTAGGTTTACAGTACTTACAGCTTCCATATTCTTGTCTGAGGAAATCTAACCTCCTTTCTTGACAAGTGGTTGTTTGAAGCATATGTGAATTTATGTCCACAAATAGCTGTGTGTAACCAACTCTGGACTGGCAGAGATTATGACATGGCTTAACGTGGGAGGGCTGCCCAACTGTGGGAGCCCATCTGAACCACTCTAATTCTGTCTTTTGGGGAAATGATTGTAAGACATGCAGAGTATCAATGGTCGGGAGCTGTGCAGAAACCAACAGATGCATGACTATATAGTAGAATGGGTAGGCACAGTCATGCATCTTTAATGTCAGGTTCTTGAATAAATCAACTTTTTCATTACAGCTATTCTTGGACACCTGAGAAATCTATTAATTTTTGAGCCATAATATGCATTTCCAGGGTGTGTGATATTCTTTACTTCTCCATGTTTACTTATAATATCCTTCTCTGACTGAAAGTAATCAGAATGTGTTACTACTCTTGTAACAGCAAAGTGGCAAGACAACAAAGGGAAGAAAGATGGTAACCTTCTCAAATGAAATCTGGGTAAGGATTTACCTGACACAAGGTTTAACTAAACTATGCTTCTAGTGTTTCCTGAATTGAAAGGATTTAGAAATCCTGATCTGACAATTAGGTATTACAGTTCTTAGCAACAGATGCTGTTAGAACATGAATTTAAACAGCTGATTTGTGTTGATAAAACATTAGGATCATTTCAGAACAACTGATCATAATGTGCTGTAGTTTTTTTACCTGGTGTGCTGTAACTCCCATCAGTGAGTCAGAAGTGATATCTCTGCTGATTAATCAGGTAAAATGGAACAAACCTGAAAGTCTTTAAAAAGGTGTTCAAGAAAACAAAATATTAAGTAGTTTATATAACTGATAGTTTTTAGGTTCCACTTATACAGGTTAAAAAACAGAGTCAAAATATGTGGATTTTAGTAAGAGCGTCTATTTTGATGATTTAGTTTTTACTAGAAAATATCTACTTGGACGAAACTCTAGGACACATTAACAAATGATGGTCTACAATGGGAAATAAATCCCATAGCCTCTGATTATCTACACTAATGGGAACGTTGTGCCAGAACCAGAGGAGAAGAAAGCTGGCTTCACTTTACTTGACTAAGGTTGATTCAAAATTTATACCATCATACAGTAGCTAATAGTGTTCAGATGGTCATGCACAAGACACATGCCTGAGGGAAAAAACAATCTCAGAGCCTCACACTCTAACACAGAATGCATATATGACTCGCAGTAAGAGAATATGATTGCCAAGTCTATTAACTTTTCTAAAATATTAGTAATTGTAGAATACTTCCATAGTGATATAATTCTCTTTCTCTCTCTCTCTCTCCCCTTGTGCGTGTGTATATGTGTGTGTGTGTGCGCGCGCGCGCGCGCGCGTGTGTGTGTGTGTGTGTATGTGACCATACCTACATTGAATCTGATCTCCTGACTTCTATATTTAATTATCATGAAGATCCCTCACATTAAGCCAGGCCATTGTTTCCTAAAGGGTGTTCTGTGGAACACTAATTTTGTTAACTATTTTATGAAAATATTTGGAGATAGTATATTTCAGACTTTGGCATTGTATTACCTGGTCTCATAGACTCATAATGCAGATGACACTGCTTACAATTCTGAGAATTTCTATAGCATGAAAATCTGTTTCATTTTTTAGCTCAGTGTTTCCTAATCTTATAGAACAAGGAAATATTTTTAAAATAATATTTCTTAAGATTACAGGACTGTAATCCCAGCATTTTGGGAGGCCGAGGCGGGTGGATCACGAGGTCAAGAGATCGAGACCATCCTGGTCAACATGGTGAAACCCCGTCTCTACTAAAA
>NW_016107362.1:2927122-2956109 GCF_001604975.1 Cebus imitator
AAAAAAAAAAAAAAAAAAAAAAAAAAAAAAAAGATTACAGGAACTAGCGTTTTCTATAGCTGCTTTGCAGTTGAACACTCTGTAAACTGGATGTGCAAAAAGTTTCTCAATTTTAATTACAATCATTCCAGTATTCACCATAATCTCTGTACTTTGCTGGGTAGCAAAGTGTGATGGGGTGAGTAAGGGTGATAAACCAATTTAAAAATGCCATTTCACTGTAAGTCAGACATAATTATTTCAAAGCAATTTTTATAAATGTAGAATCTTTTTGGTAAATACGAATTCAGTGACTCTTGTTGCCCTCAGCTCCAATCATAGATAAACCTGGAATCAAGTGGGAACTTGCTGTTGCCCTGATGCCTGGGGATGATATTGTGATCTTGAACCCACTGGTGGCTTTAACCTCTTGCTTGAGAGTCTGTCCATTGGCTGGTCTGCTAGAATTTGCTGCTGCTAGAAAATCCTTGATGATCTGGCCTCACCTTGATTTTCACTGACATTGAAGCTTTCTGAGTCTTAGCCAGCATCTACATCAGACAACAGCCTTGGTCCACAACACTGTCACCATGCTGCCCTGTGTCAGTCTTGTAGCTTACCTTAAAACTTTTCTCAACCCAATTGTCTTTCTCCTCCCCTCTGGTACATGCAGGGATTTCCTGACAAATTCCATACCACAGAGAAGCATAATTCAGGTCCTCTCTGTTCCTATACTCCAATGAACCTATTTACATACCCCTCTGGCTTAAAAGGAACCGGGGCACTTTTTAAGGTGATTTTTTCCTGGATTTCCAAATACAAATCCAGATACATCATCCTTAAATTTGAAGAGCTCTCCTTAACATCTCTGAAAGTTCTATATTATTACCCTTTTTCCTCCTTTCCTATGTCTTGACCTGAAGTTTGACCTTGTGAAGGTTAGATTGTTGGAAGAGAGGAAACATGTCTGAATTCTCTATGGAATAGCAGAGGTAGTAGAGTGTAGGATAAAAATGTTAGCTCTGGACCCAGAATTCTTCAGTTTGAATCTACCTACCGCCACTTATAATTGTGCAAGTTACTTAAACTTCTTACCTCAGTTTTCATATTTCTGTATCTGTAGGATATGGAGGAAGTTATAAAGATTGAATGAGACGATGTGTCCTAAGTACTTGAAAAGTACCCAGCACATGGAGCTGCCACTCAAAGTCACCTATTGGCATCATTTCTCCACCTCTTTCTCCTCAGGTGATCTATTTCTGTTTGGACAAGTATGCATCTTTATGATATGTAGAATTCTATCTAATAGCTCTTTATCATAAACTTCTATAATAAGTTGGCCTGGAATAACACTTAAGGCTATTGCCTTGCTTTGGGAAAAACAAACAAACAAACAAACAAATAGAACAAAGCCATACAAATAGTGAATCAAAAATGACCAATGTGTTTACTGTTCTAACTCATATCTTCCCTTGCTCTGAAATCTTGCCAAGTATCAACTTAAACATGTTGAGAAGCACTGAGCATCATGATTCAGGTGAAATGAAAAATTCATGGATTCATATTATCAGAAATATATCTATTGTACATGGAACATATATTGGGAAAAGCTGAGTTAAACTAACACTCGAATGTGTCAGTGTGTTAGGCCATTCTTGCAGCGCCATAAAGGAATACTTGAGGCTGAGTAATTTATAAATAAAGGAGGTTTAATTGGCTGACGGTTCTGCAGGCTGTAGAAGCATGGCACCAATATCTGCTTGGCTTCTGGTGAGGCCCTCAGGAATCTTATGATCATGGTGGAAAAGAAAGCAGGAGCCAGCACATCACATGGTGAGAGTGAGTACAAGACAGCAAAGGGAGGTCCCAGACATTTAAACAACCAGATCTCACATTAACTAACTGAGTGAGAACTCACTTATCACCAAGGGCATGGTGCTAAACCATTTATAAGGGATCTGTCTCCATGTTCCAATCACCTCTCAATAGGTCCCACCTCCAGCATGGGGAATCGCATTTCAGCACGAGATTTGGAAGAGACAAACATTCAAACCATATCAATCAGGCAGGGCACTTATCTTTCCTTTGTCCTGATTTCCTATCTGTCTTTTTGGGATGGAATCCCTGCCCCATCGTTCTTCCCTGTTCACCTACCTTTCTAACTCCTCTCCCAAGGAAGAAAAAGTTGGTAATCTGGTCACTAGATCATATGAGTGGGAGGGGTTACACCAGTGGAAAAGGTTGTATCACTGGGAAGGATTACATGCCTTAAATATAAAGCCAACTCGCATTTATAAGCACAACCTGGGTACAGCTGGCCTTTAGAAGCAGCCCTATCATACCTGAATGCTCTTTCAGCTTCTCTAACTGATTGGTGTGAGAGGCAGTCCTGCCATACACAGTCATGTCAACTGCTCAGGAAGTGGATTCAGAGTCTTCTATGCCAACAGAGCCTTCCATATTTGAGTGAGTAGAGAACAGGCTTTGAGCCAGGCTACTGCTGGTATTTGGAGGCCACCAGCCAATATATTGACAGAGCTCTACAATGGGGAAGTAAAGAGCTCATGACAAAAAGAAAGAAACTGTACATATGCTTCTTTCTCTCCATTGTTAACCTAGTGAAGATCTTAATATAAAGTTGTATTATTAGAACTGGCATAGGCTTATTCTAGAATTTCAAAATTCTGAAAATTTAAAAGTGATCTGACTTTACGAATGATAACTCTGGCCCTGGGGAGATTGCCTGGAAGCAATTAACTTCTTGTACAGGTGGATACATTCACTTTAAATATAAATATAAAGGTAAAGATTTTTCTTCCATTTTTAGTTAGAAGAGTAATTTCCTATAATTTTTTCTCTAAAGCTCAGCTTTCTAACCAACTTCAAGGTGAATGGTAATGGTATATTTGACCTAATTATGAGTTTCCAAGAATGAATGTTATTTAAGGCAATAGCCAGTGATTTCTGCCTTTTGAGAATTACAATATACTCTTATTCTTTGGTATAATTTTAAAAACTTTGTTAATGTGGCCACTCTCTTATTAAATATTTATTCTAATTTCACATTTTATCTACTGGATTCTCTGTATCAACCTGTCCTTCTCCTTCTTCAAATTAAAAAAAAAATGCAATCTTTTAAAAGGAATATATTCTGTTTTTATTAATTTTTAAATTCGATTTCACATGTAGGAGTACATGTGCAAGTGTGTTATGAAGTTATATTGTGTGATGCTGAAGTCGGTGTACAACTAAACCTGTCACCCAGGTAGTGACATAGTACTCAATAGGGAGTTTTTCAACCTTTGCCCCCATGTCTATTGTTTAAAAAGAAATACATTCTTAATAAGCATATTATTTTATTACTGTAATTTCTTTGAAAGAGGCTGAATGTCAGAGATTCTGAATAAAGGTCAGGTATTAAATCTAAAGATGTGCCTTTTAAAAAATACCTACTATTCCAGTTTCAGCATTTATGCCAGGAAAAAAAAAAAAGATCAATTTTAACATACCTTGAGAACACCTTTTCTTTTAAAAGGTTCTATAAAATAACTTCGCATAAAATAAAGTTACTACACTCATCATGAATGACAGAACAATTTTAGACATGTTGTTCTTTTTCTGCTTGAGAAGGCATCAAAGGAATGTTAGTACTGGCTTCCATTCAAATTTATTTAAGAAATTAGCATCATGGCCTGTAATCCCAGTACTTTGGGAGGCTTAGGCAGGTGGATCACTTGAGGTCAAGAGTTTGAGACCAGCCTGGCCAACATGGCGAAACCCCACCTCTACTAAAAATTCAAAAATTACCGTGGTATGTTGGCACTCGCCTATAATCTCAGCTACTCGGGAGGCTGAGGCAGGAGAATTGCTTGAACCTGGGAGGCGGAAACTGCGGTGATCCGAGATCATGCCACTGCACTCCAGCCTAGGCAACAGAATAAAACTTGGTCTCAAAAAAAAAAAGTAGCATTGCGGTAAAAACAAGAAAGGGAAAAAGGAAACTCAAATACCCACTTGACTAAATCCTTGTAAAAATATACATTTATCTTCATCAAGGTCATTTGAAGGTAATATTAAATTTTTTTAAAAGTCCCATTATGCAATTTTCGTTTTGTTTAACACATTGATTATTGAGAACACTGTTTGTGCACAGCACTATATTGGGCACTGAGAGTTTCGGAGATGTAGGGAATTGACAATATGATTGGGGAAAGAGTGTGGAATCATCCTCTAACAATGTGAAGCTACAAATGTTTGCATTAATTTGATTAACACAGCAGAAATACAAAGAAGGGAGAACTCTAAACCGAACAGAGAGTGGAGTACAATAAAAATCACATCTCTCCTTTCATCCCCTTCCTGCATCCTCATCCCAGCCCACAGCCTCCTTTTTTCTTTTTATGCATGACTACTGTTGTTTTCTAGCAGCTGTTTTCCATGACCTGCCTTTTCCACTGGAGATTCAGATGCCCTTTCTAAGTTCCACCTCTTATCATTCACATGATAGTTGCAGCCAAGGTTGCAAAAGTTCTCTGAGGGCATGTAATTTATCTCACTTCTTATTTATCCCCAAAGTAATGAATAGGGTTTATTGCAAACTTAGGAGCTTGCCAATTGGTTGCAATGGATAGGAATGACTTTCAGATGGAGTGGGACATGAGACAACTCTAAGAGAGTGAAGTGTGAACAACTTTACTGCACACCATGTTGAATCTTCTTCGTGTGCAATTAGAGTTGTCAGAATCAAATTAAAATGTGTAACATCATTCAAGCAGAATAACTGAATTTAACCATTATATTAAATTCTGTTTACCATAGAGAAAAATTAATTACTATCATTAAATTCATAGTCATAAACCCCCTCAAAACTATAGATTGGATATTTCATTACTTTTCATCTGTCCTTATTAGGTTTGGTACTTGTGGGCCAATATAGAGATATAGTTTGCTTTGTTCAAATAAGTTATTATAAATTGGGTGTTTATAGACCTTGATCTAATTCAGAATATTTTGGCATTTCTCACAATTCTTAACATTTTCATGTAAGAAATTCTGTTTTCCACCATTACTAAATGTGTATTCAGACTTGTCCACTGTTGCTGTGTCAGTAGTGTTGGTAAAGCTTAATCTGTTGGTCTAAAAATGACTTGCTGCCAGTTAAGTCAAGTAGCTTATTATAGCCTGTTAGTTATGTAGACTTCAATTCATCATGTCCATTAATAACTAGTTAGTTTGAGAAAAGGATCAGTTAAATGGATGGATACTGACTAGCTGAATCAGCTGGCAGCAATCAACAAATGTTTTTTTCTTTCATCATTTTGCCATAGCATCCTTTAGACATGGGTTCAGGAATGTGAATATCAGTAAAATATTCAACAATCAAAAGAATTCATGTGTGAAATAGTGTGTCTGCTTTATAATGAATATAAAATTGTGTTTGGCTACGAACAGGATTTAAACACCTTATGAGATTATTACTAAGGTAACAGAAAAGCCAAAAATAAATTGCTGCAAACAAACGTAAGGCATTTATTTTTTGCTTTGTTCTTTTTTATACTATTTTATTATCAACTCAGAGCTATTGAGCATTTTCAATTTTCAAAATATGAGTGGGTGCAGAGCTACAGCTACCCTTCAAACCTATCAAAATGTCTATTCCTCTTCAAATGATTATCTTTGGTTTAACCTATAAAGGCCATGCTTTAATTTGGAATTTACCTCTTATTCAGACCAACTTTTAAATAAAGGTGATAAATTGTGTATTTTGGGAATAGAGATATCTTCCAAGCAGCACATCGCTTATCAATTTGTCTTTTAATTATGTATTTTTTTGGAAAAGAAATAGATCTCACACTCTTTGATAATTTTGCTTGAATGAATATTGAGGGTTTTGAATTGATTCATTCTTAAGAGAAAATTTTTTGTTTTGTTACGTGTGTGCTTCATTTTTCATTGTCATCTCTAGAATAGACAGGAGTGATTTGCAAAGAATGGGAGGGATAATATCGAAGAAAAGCAGACTTCAAATAAAAAAATGTATTTCTATTTCTTTTCCTGTTCTACATTCTTGTTAGAATTGTTAATAAATTCTAATGCTCTGTATTAATTTAAACCAGCCAAAAATGTTTGTCTGAAAATTATCATGGAAAGATTAGTACTTTTTTCTTTATTTCAATAATAACTACCCAGCAATATTTAAAGTTTACAGATTGCTTTTACATTTTGTAATTTGACTCATAACAAAAAAACCTCTATGAATTTAGTATAACTATCTGTATTTTGCAAGTGAAATATTTGACTCTCAAAAAGAAAGCTAATCAATGCAGGTCATGCAGCTAGTTGTCCCTAAAAGGACTTGAATCTAAATCTTACTACCATGTAGATTTTGGGTTTTGTATTTAGTTTTATTTCTTCTTATTGTATAGATTTTGTTTTTGTATTTAGTGTATCACAGGTCTGCATTAGAATATAACCTCGTTCTATCTGAACTGATTTATTGGCTTAACTGAACCCAGCAGACTGCAAGTAAAAAGCAACTTTTTTTTTTTTTTTTTTTTTAATCCATACCACTGTCCTGTTGATTCTCCTTCATCCATCCTGGCAAAACCTTAGAGATTACATAGTTTTTTCCATTACATTCAGGTAAATTAGATTTCAATTCCAGATATTAAAAATTCATTACGGTCTATCATCAAAGGCCCTATCTTTTATTCAGTTCAAAACTTTTCCCTTTCCCATTTTAAGCCTACGTCATACAAAAATGCTACAGCTACAGCATAGATGCAGGAATTTAACATAAAAACTAGTTACATGGCTGGCACAAAGTAAGTGCGGGAGATATTTCAGTGATTGAAACTGAGGTCTTGTGTACAGGGAGCTTACATTCAGCTTCCATGTCAGGGAAAAGGAAAACAGTTGAGCAAAGTAAGACTGAACATAAGTACTAAGCATGGTGGGCCAGTGTCAGTTTGCAGGATAAAATAGTCTTGGAGGACTTCGTGGAGAAACTGATTGCATTTGATGAAAGTCTTGAGTAATGTTAAGGAGTTAGCCAAGACAGTATTTGGGGCTAGAGTGTTCTAGGCAGAAGGAACAATGAGTAGGCTTGGCATGATCAAGGCATGGTGAGGAGGCCAGCAAGAGTGAAAGAAAGTGACAGAAAATGAGTGTGGTAAAGAGTGGTAGAGATGAGGTCACAGAAGTACAAAGGACCAGATCCTATAGGGCCTTGGTCTGTAGCCGACGCTGAGATAGAGTTAGGAGTGCAAGAAATTCACTGGGAGCAGCAACCTATGAAGAAAAAAGGAAGGAAGTGGGCAGAGCTGGTGAGGGAAAGCCTTTAGACTGCAATGCAAATCCGATGTCTGTGGAAGGTAGGAGGAAAGGAGGCCGAATTGGGCAGGAACTACCTTCAGTGTGACTCATATTTGACATGTGCTCAGACAAACCAATGATTCCAAGCAAAGATCACCTAAAAAAAGTCTTGCATTTGGCAGGAAGAGCCAGGTTCTAGTGTATCTATTATGCTTAAGTCACTGGCTGGGGAGAGGCTGGGAAAAGCGTGGCCTCAAATGCTGCAGTAGATCTGGAAGTTGCTATTGCTGGAGGCTCTGAACGAAGTGCATCACTAGCATCTGGATGTCAAGTTATTTATGGAAGGGAAACCTGAGCGACACACTTTCATATCTGCTTCAGGCCTGTAGGCTATTGTATAGCTTTGATTTTTAGTCTAAGAGAAAAGGGTCTGAGCAGAGGATTACATGATCTGACTTAGCTTTGAAAAGAGTCACTCTGGTTGTGCTGAAAATAAACTAGCGGGTGAGGAGAGAAACAGAGGAGGTCAATGCAATGCAATAATACATAAGAATTGATGGAGGCCTGGACCACAGTGTTGCTGCGGGCAGAGGTGCTGAGAAATGGTCATGTTATGAATGCAAAATGTCCCATACCTGCTCACTGATGTTGCTGCCTCTTCCTTACTTACTACTTCAATACAATAGAATAAAGAAGTCTATTCCATTTTATTCCTCCTCCTCCTCCAGTCATTTTTACTATCTCAGATCCTCTAGTGTTGAAGCTAAGAGACAAAAGGCATTAGGCTCATAAAATCTATCTTGGCTTCTGGTGTGGTATGCTCTGTGTGTGATAGATTTCAAGTGCTGAAAATTTTGTTTTGGGGATTTTTTGTTTTTTATCGAACTACCAGGCTTCCTCAACTATAGTTTTCTGTTGGAGCCAAAAAGTCACTGCCACCTGCTTATTTATGTTTTTCCCTCTGCTCTTATCTTGCAGCAGTCCACCCCAAAGCAGACTTGCCTGAAGGAGACTCTTTTGGGTAGAATCATTTCTGCGTAACTCAGTATTAACACTGCAGGATTTATACATGTCCCATGGGAAACAAAATACTTGTCACACATGCAAGAAAGTACTGCCTTCTCCCTACAGGCTCGTCTCTCTTCCTCCTTTTTTTTTTGTTTCCCTTTAGCCTTGACTTTAGTGTTTTTATTTGTGAGTCATGCGCCAGGCACTGAATTCTCATTTCAAAAGACAAGGACAAACTCTTCTGGTGGTTCTCTAAAAGTATGATTCACTTTATAGGATTGAGTATAAAAATGGCCACGATTCTTTCTTTATTCTTATGTCAATACCACTTGCAACATAACTTGTATTTCCTCCTATCAAAGGACAGAGTCCATTTCTCGACCCTTAAATATGAACTTAAAGTTGGGCCAACCAAAGCAACTTTGGGTTAGTAATGAGACTGGAACTCTAGAGAACGTTTGCACTTAGGACCCCTGTCATCTTGCCACGTGAACAGTCATGGGCTAGGCCCCATGTAAATGAGATGAGCCATCTCAGCCACATGTTTTGGAGCAGTTTGTCATGTGACAAAACAAATAATATCCTTGGATTAAGTTGAAGAAACTAACCCCGCCATACTACAAAGAAGAACACTACACTCTAACAGTACTATTTTTTTCCTAAAGAAATATTCATTTTTCTAATCAATATTCAAGCTTTTATATACTTTCAAGGTCAATGATAGCTTAGAAATAATCAACCTACTCCTGTGATTACTACTTAACAAATTCTCTAAGAATGGTGTGAATTTTTTTCTGGAATGTTCTGGCATTAAACATTCTCCATTTAGAGGATTCAGCCAAAAGTGAAGTAAAAAAGCAAGGCAACATCTTTTTTAAGGTGCAAAGAGTACACATGCTTTAGCCTTCTAGAGGCAGCATGGATTAGTGGTGAAGGGGGTAAACCTCAAAGTCCTATTTAGAATCTGGAAGATCGAAGTTCTAAAAACCTGAACAAGTTACGTTACTTCTCTAAGCCTCAGATTCTTTCGAAGAAGAAAATAGTAACTCTCTTCTGTGTTTGTGGACCAAATGAGAATATATCAAAAAACTTAAAAGTGTTTGAATTAGCATATGAACTCAATGAACACTGGCTATCATTAGTATTATTAATTATTGTTAGTATTATTAGTAGTAGTATTGTGGTGAAAGGCATGAAGAAGACACAATAAAAACGTACTGAAAGACACAGCTTTCTTAAATTACTATAGCTACTACGCTATATTTGTTTGTAGTCTTTAGCAATGTTAGATGTCTATGAATGGTGTGTGGCTTAAGAATTATTAAATATAAAAAAGATCAAATAACAAATGTAGCCAGATTTATAAGAAATTACTGCTGTCACTTGAAATGTGACCTCATTAGCACTACCAAAGCTTAAGACTCTGATTCCTAGTTTTAAATTCTGTAAATGACTAACTGAATGCCTTCGTCAGTAATTATATATTTCTAATTTCAATTTTTTCTTCTTTTAATCTACCAGAGTGAATTATACATAAAAGTCAAATTTGTGTTTATACATTTTAATATAATAAGATATGGTAATTGAAGATTTTTAGCACCCCATCACTGGATTTATATTCATTAATTTTGTTTTTGTTATGAATTATTTTAATTGAATGTATTAGGTTTCTGATAGTTGACCTAATATCAACATTGTTCTACATCAACAATTTTCAGTTAATGGTGCCTGCCACCCAAGGTTATAGAATTAATTAACTTTTGTGATTACCTAGGCCAGTGTCCATAAGAACTGAGGATAAGACAATGTCTAGAAACACAAAGCTATGAGTATTGAATGTTAATTGTGAACATCTCAGTGATTTTAAAACATTTTATAACAACTATCCCATAAAATGATCCTTGCAACTACAGAATTAATAATGCTTAAAGGAAAACAAAATTATATATAAACTCTGTCATTAAATAAGTTGCGCTTAGCCATGTGGTTAATCATCCGTTGTCAAGATCTGATCAGACACAAAAGAATTTGCCTTTTAGTTACAACTGTATCGCCTACATATCTTTATCACAGTTAGAAAAGCAGACAAGAATGACAAATGTTCTTCTTTCACAAAATTTCGTTTCAATGTGAACACTGAATTCCTCTAATCATTATTTTTCCTCCAAGAATGCATTCATTTAGGTTTAAATCTTATTACTGTAGATGCATGACAGACCCAGTGTTAACCTTGGCAGCATCTTATTATCGATTAGTCTGAGTTGGCTAAATGATTCAGCAAAGCATAAAAGGCACAACCATTCAAACAAAACTTGTTAAACTTCTAAGTGTTTCCACATCATTCTACAAATCCCTTTTGGTTTACATTTTGTTAAAACACAGTTTGAAATCCCTACGTTAGTTCTAAAACTCCTGTTATTTTTTTAGCTTTCCATCCAGAGTACCAGTTCCTCCTTCATGTGAGGAAGCGCTGTTATCCTGTGAAAATTCTTGCCATTGTGATAGTACATTAGAAAGCATGAGGAATGTTGTCTTACTAAATGGAAGAATTGCGTTTATAGCACTTTAGATTTGTTCTCATCCAGGCTCCAAGGGTAGAGTTTAGTACATCAGATTCATTCAACTGTTAAAAGACTCTTGTTAGTAGAATTTTCTTTAGAAACCAAGAATCTGTTGCTTTATAATTTCCACTTATTGGAAATTAGTTCTATCTGCTGAAACGATATGCAGAACAAGTTACACTTTGAAGTCCTTCTAATATTGGAAGACCACCACCATGTTCCATTGAAAATTTCCTTTTCCAGGCTCTATTTTGCTGTTTGCTTAAATCTAGTGTGTATAGCTCTGGTGGACAAGAAATGTAATTTTCTTTATTTTTCTTTAACTAAACTTAATTTTTACTACAAACTACCCTGCAGCCACGTGGAGAAATCTTTATCCCAACCAATTCAGCACTTGCACTGGTTGCTTTATTTTCTGTGAGGGCTCTGGGGGACTGGGATATATATGATCCTCTGCATGGCCATCTGCACATGCTGAGTCCTCATGAGGCACCTTAGGGTGTTCTCATAGGGTGTGTGGTTTATGAATGTCAATGCTGCATCCTCTTCATCTCAACCCTATGAGTTTCCATGAGTCTTGTTCATAAAACAGGTCCTCCATGATACTAACCTAGGCCCATTTATTTTGATTCTCACTGTGTGTCTGTGTGTGTGTGCATGCATATGTGTATGTTTCGTCCATGAATTACTCAGATTATAAAAAAGAAAATTAGAATCTTGCTGTTTTCCTAAACTTTACCCCCAAAGAAAGATAGAGGTCTGTTAAGTCTGTACGTATTCGCCGAACTTCAGTGGACCCCACAACATTTCTCCTTTTCATGTCTGTTTTCTCCATTCAGTAATGAATTCTTCAAGTAGTTTGAATGAGTTATCCTGATAATTTATTGATGTTTAAAAATCTATATTTTTTATATCTGCTGAATTATATTTCCAAATTTTCTGCTATACCAACCCTCTCTTGCTTTAATAAAAAACTCTTAGTGTAGTCTAATCTTAATAACTAGAGCCTTCAAAGAAAATATTAGGAATTAATTTTGAACTTAACCAATTTATTACACCTATTTCTAAGCCAATAACTGTATATAAGTAACATTATGCCTACTATGTTCTTGAGTAATTCTTATGCAGTCTTTTCAATAATGGAAATGTATCTGCTGGGTTTCTTTGTATTATAATACTCATTTTTCTCTAGTCATTTTTTCTCTTACTTTTAAATTGTAGTTTGAACTTCTCTTTATGAGTGCACACCAGGTGGGTGTTTCCAATTATTTAGAGGACCTCTTAGATTCTTGCCAAGGGTCTATCAGTTTAGAAACTAAAATATATAGTTTAGAAACCAAAATCCTGTTTTTTCATGCCATCAATATAACCATCTGTTTCCTTCTTGCGCCTTCTTTGCTTTTAATGTCATGAGTTTTTATTGTATTCCCAAATTCTATAGTGTCATAGACAGAATATTCACATGAAGTCATTCACTCATTCACTTTATGTTCATGACTCTATTATATTTGAGGGGATTAGTTACCTCTAGGATAAGGCCTCCAGACAGGTGATGGATAGTATCAAAAGAAAGAATCTTGTAGAAGTTCACTTCTCAGAAAAGTCTGGTGATAGATAAAAATTAGTAGGCAACCAGCAGGTAAGAATTACTATGGTGAAAGATATCCAAGATAGAGGACGCAAGACGTGTTAAGGCACAGAAATTCTTCTAGAGAAAAATAAGTTGGTTTGTGTTATGAAGAGTAGAGGTTATGAAGAGTAGAGGTTTAAAGTTAAGGTTATGAGATTTCAGATCAGATAATGAAAATCTTTGTGGGCCATTCCATACTGTTTGTATTTATTGTGAACACTCGGGAGTCCTTTGAATGGTGATTTATGGTGGGATATTGAGGGTCCATTATGTTATCTTGCATATTTTTCACATAGATGGTATGAAGTAAGGTTGGAAAGCATGTTTCAAAACCAGATGCCTTAGATATTGTGTCTTTTTGACAGTTATTTAAATGAAGTAGTGACAAGGGGAATGGAAAGTCAGGTGTCATTTAAATAAGTAATCAAGTCAGTGAAATAATGGGTACAGTGACTGCATAACTGGGGAATTCAGGTAGCTTGAACAAATAATGGTGACAAGTGGCTGAGTCTACTGATTGAGACGATGGGCATGCTTTTGATTCAACAGGGAATTCAAGAATATTGCGGAAAAGAAGATAACTTGTGTTTTAGAAATTTTGGGTTTCAAATCCCTCAGGTATATCTAAGCACAGATGTAAAGTAAGAAATTAGCAATATGGTTTGTTGTTCAAAAATTGTAATCTGGGGTAAAGAATGCAGCTGGGAGTATATACCCTAAATGATGACATGGGAATGTGTAAAACTTCATTAAGGTTTTTAATGTGAGAAAGGAGAGAGATGAGTACAGATTGCAGGGACCACCAGCATAAACAGAGTGGACTCAAAAATGTAAGCTTGGGAAGAGATAAAGAAAAAGCTACATGAGAGTGAAGATTAAAGCCAGGTGATGTTGATGTTAGGGAAATCCAGAGAAGAGGGCAGAGTCTACAGCATCTAATACTGTTGAATGATCAAGCATGGAAAGACTGAAAGTGTCATGCATTGTGCAATAAAGAGACAAGTTGTCATTGTGGTGAAAGCAGGTTCTGTGGAGTTGTTGGAAACCAAAGGTAAGTTTCAATGGCTTGAGAAGGAATCATGGGAATCTCTTTCATTGTATTTTCTGTGAATAAAGATGCTAGTGTTGTGTAATGCTCCAGATCTGGTTTCAAATGTGATTGAGGGATGAGAAAATAGAAATAATTAGCATATATTGCATTGAGAAACTTGGTTGTATTGACTCAACAAGAGGAGAATGAAGAAAGAAAAGCTTTTTCATTTTGCATTTAAGTATGAGAGAGCTTGGATTTTTTTTCTAGCCCAAGAGAGAGAAGAAACAGCAGAGGGGAAATGTGTGTGTGTGTGTGTGTGTGTGTTTGCATACATATTTGAGTGTGTGAGGTTGCTGGAGGAAGTGCGGATGGAACCATGAGCCAAAGAATTAGGTAGCCATTATGCAGTATCGCAAGCCTGATTTAACTTACTGCCATATTTTGGATTTATATATTAGGAATGAACTTTCCAATATGGTAAGTTGAGCACTTGACAAGTGGCTAGTCTTAATCGAGATATACTATAAGTTTAAAATACATACTAGGTTTCAAAATTTACTAAGTAAAAAATAGTTTAAGATATATCTTAAATGATTTTTATATAGAATACATATTGAAGTGATATTATGTTGGATAGATTGTTTAAATCAAATTTTTTTTTTTTTTTTTTGAGGCGGAGTCTCACTTTGTCACCAGGCTGGAGTGCAGTGGTGCAATCTTGGCTCACTGCAACCTCCCCCTCCTGGGTTCAAGCAATTCTCCTGCCTCAGCTTCCCGAGTAGCTGGGACTACAGGCACATGCCACCACGTCCAGCTAATTTTTGTATTTTTAGTAGAGGCGGAATTTC
Source organism: Cebus imitator (assembly GCF_001604975.1). NCBI lineage: Eukaryota > Metazoa > Chordata > Mammalia > Primates > Cebidae > Cebus > Cebus imitator. The sequence goes on from NW_016107362.1 coordinate 2,941,496, forward strand.
ACCATCTTAGCCAGGATGGCCTTGATCTCTTGACCTCATGATCCACCCACCTCGACTTCCCAAAGTGCTGGGATTACAGACCTAAGCCACCACACCCAGCCATAAAATGGATTCTTGAAATTAATTTTACCTGTTTATTTTTAGTGTGGCTATCAGAAAATTTAGAATGAAATACGTGGCTCATATTAAACTGCTGCTCCAGGAAGACTCTGCACCTTCTGTTATAACCTATAACTGTCTGTCACTGAGTGTCACTAACCATCACTACACATATTTTATTCCAAAGACCCGGCCCAGATTTCTTCCTGTGTGCCTTTGTGCCCTTTTTCTTTCTTGCTTTGTGAATGATTTCTTATAAGGTTAAGACCGACCTACTAAGGCCAGGAGAGAGGCCTCTTTTGTTATTTAAATATCTGAGAGCAAATCGTTCTTTCTCTTTGTCACATGTGTTCTTTTACTGGTTCTAATTTTCTTCTTTTTCAGAGCAGTTTTTGTTTTGTTTTGTTTTTTTGCTGTTGGTATAAACTCCTTTGTTTTTATTTTCCTTAAGGCTCTCATATTGTCTAATCAGTTGCTCAAGTTCTTTCCCTTTCTTTCCAGCAGATACCAGTCATTTTTAGAGCAAAGATCATTTGTTTAGGCTCAAGTAGGAAGACAAATGCAGCCTACTGTATAAGTGATTAGATTAGTATCTTTAAAGGTCTTAGGTCTCAAGCTAGTACATTCTTCTTTGCAGCTCACTGTGAAAACATCCCCTGTAAACTGTGAGGGTGAGTGACATTTTCGCTGTAGCACTTAGTCCCTAGACTCCTGATCAAGAAAAAGCTTCTAGCAATTGTTATCTGTAGCCTGTCGGCACACTGATCTCAATTACTTTACTCTCCCCACCCGTAGGTCCTCATGGGTATTATCTGCTGGGTGTTAGGAATTATCATCAATTATTTTTACCAGTTTGAGCTTATCCTTCTCCATAAAACACAAGGAATAAAAACTGTTGACTAAACTATTCTAAATTCTTTCGACATCTCTCCTTGTCCTTTGCTGGGCCTCTTAGCTGAGCTCTGGCATTGGAAAATATTGTATTTTATCTTGCCTATTGAAGAGCCAATGGGGTTAGAAACATTACATGAATATTTACTTTAATCACTAAACCACTCTTGCTGTCTCTGTCTTCAGGCTCAGTCTCAAAGTTAATTGAAAGGTTTTAAATATGTACTCAAAATCCTTCTGAAGCTCTATAAAGAGTCTAAAAATTAGGTCCAAGTTTTGGTAAAACTTAGTTTTTAACTTGTGTGGCATAATGCATTTTTTCATAATAAAATTTTAATTGGAAAAAATTTTAAATGGAAAATCCTCTTATTTCCTGTATCTTTTAGTGCTCCTATCAATAATATTCTTAGCCATAAAAGATGAAGAAATTATGTGTTTATTTTATTTCTACTAATTGGAAGACAAAAACTAATCTTGGAAAATGTTTTCACTAAAAGGATTACTCTGTTACATTTTATGTTTTTCCTTAGAGTTCTCCTTTATTCAATGATATTTCATTGCCAATACCCTGCTACTATACATTTAGTGTATGTTAAACAAGGCAGCAGTTGCCTAAGTGCCTCCTAGCTTGTCTTGTAGAATAGGGAATAAATAAGGAAAACAGTATTTTTCTTTCAAGCAACTTTTGAGTTAGAAAGCTTTTTAGACTAGCAATTTTTATCCAAACTAGAATTTATGTTTCTTTTTTCATTTTTTGAGAGGGAGTCCTGCTCTGTCGCTCAGCCTCGAGTGCAGCCGCGCAATGTCAGCTTATTGGAACCTCTGCCCCCTAGGTGCAGGCGGAGTAACTGGGATTACAGGTGTGTACCACCACGCCCAGCTAATTTTTTATTCTTTTAGTAGAGATGAGGTTTTGCCATGTTTCCCAGGCTAGTCTCAAACTCTAGAGGTCAGATGATTTGCCAGCTTCGGCCTCCCAAAGTGCTAGGATTACAGGGGCGAGCCACTGTGCCTGGCCCAAACTAGAATTTATATTTCTGCAATTACACAGAAATTTCAATTCTAGATTATTTATAATCCTTCATTTATTAAAAAAATTGATGAAAATCTATAATGAAAATATAGAAGTTAATAATTTCCAAGAAAATGTTATTTTATTGGCAAATGCAGTAAGTGTAGATTTGAAAATTGAAATTGGGCAATGATTCTTTGAGTATATTTTTGTTTATCCATGTGTTTGGCAAATTATACTCCACCTTTCTGGACAGACATGGTTACTCAGCTATGAATGAATTTGGTGTTCGGGCAATCTTTTTGCCTGTCATAGTTTCATTGAAAATCAATATGCCTGTTCCACAAACTGAGAATGTCTTACAATACATTACGTATTGGCTGCCAACTGCAAAAACCCAAAAATGTGGAAATAGATTAATGCTATTAAAAATGCATTTGCAAATTATTCTTCAATAGCTGCTTTAAAAGTAGGAATTGCCTCAAATGACTTTCTCTGTCACCAAAGGCTACTGTACCTCTACTCTGTAGCAAGCACTGTCAGAATTATTGCCCATTCCATTTTAGTGCGAACCCTAGCACACAGATTACCGAGGGCTACTAACTGCTAAATACAACTGTCCTTTGTCATTTCTAATCAATGGCAGTACAGAAAGTTTTGCACAGGATTTCTTAGACTATTAAAATCAGACATGCTGTTTAGAGAAGACGGAGTAACATGAAGGAAAAGTCTGTAGTGCTTGTTGTTGATAAGTGAGTGCTGATTATGGTGCGCCTGTGCTAGGATCATAATATTGTGGTCACTTCCCACTGAGAAAAGAAAGGTTCTCAGCTCAGTAGCCACAGAAAATACAGAGAAATAATAAGGCTTTCAGAAGAAAATGCCTAATTGTTACAGAATGATTTGTTTTAATTACAACCAAAATTTACTGTATGTAGTAAATAACTCCAGAATACCAAAAGAATGCAGACATCAATACTGAAACACACTCTTTGATTCATGTAACAGAGGAGGTCTATGTTACAGAAATATGCAGAATTCCTTGAACCATAGACAATTCTGTATGCTTTCTTTTGCCATCTTAATACCAAGAATAACAGATTCCTCTATTTCTTATTTTTTAAAGGGTAGAGTGCTGAGAGGAGAATAAGTGTAAGTTTATCTATTTTTTCAAAGTTTTAGCTCAAACTAAGAACAATATTATAGGTTCCAAATATCCCACATCCCATTGCAAGGTGCTAAAATATCAAAGTGAGCCATGCTCAGAGGGTGTGAAATGAGTTCTACCAGTATTAACTCATTGACCATCTCAAGGCTAAGCCAAGAAGAGATAACAGTTAATAGAATATTCAAGAGAGCAAGAATTAGAATTTCTTTGGAGAACAGCTGGTGTAGGAAGAAGAGTGTGCCGCCCCTCAACTGCAAACCCAGCAAGAGATAAACTTAGAAATAGCTTGGCCGATGTAGTAGATGCTGTTAGAGTCCTGCTCGGATCTCCTCTCTAGGTCTGGCTTTATATCTGACAACTTAACAGCTCGCTTTCTCTGTCTCTCTCTCTCTCTCTCAGAGCTTACATTTCTCTACCCTAGAGGCTTTCTGCAGTCAAAGACAACTGATGCAAAGTGTGAGCTCCCTTGCCTTACATTGTGATCAATTCTGTGGGGCAATTCATGCTCCAGACATACTCATGGGATCAGCTGAAACTAGACACCAATTAAAATCATGTCCTTTCTCACTCTCCTGTTTCTGTCTCTTTCTCTTGAGAGATAGCCTCAATAAGTTAAATGGAATCCCTACCTGAAGCTTTGATTTAAGAAACTCAATCTAAGAAAATAAGTATCCATGACTTTGTGAGACATAGGGACTGGAACTTGATTCATGCCTACAAGAGCCTAAATATGTGAGGCTGTGCCCCACAGACAGCTATGTCATCATGGGCAGCAGAACAAAAGGGTCCTATATAGACTTCATGAAAGCAAGCCAGAAAACTGTCTTAAAAAAATCTTGCTCAATCAAACCTGTTTTGAGGAGTGAGGCCACCTCTGTAGGGATTCTTCAATGTCCAGGGAAAGAAAGAATCAAAGGGATTGGGGATATGCATTCTTCCATCAACACTGAAAATAGAGACTCACAAAAACATCCCTTTTGAGACATAAGCAGGTTTTAAAATCACCTTTACCCAGAGGACATTTCTGTAGGATTGCAATTAAACAGTAGTATTTATTTTATAAATTTCATTTCTTCATCAACCTGCTCCAATCCTGGATGGCACTATATCCATACTTACTGAGAAGAACGAGATAGTGGGAAGCAATGGTGGAGAAACTCACCATAATCCCATTGCCCCACTGCAGAACCTGCCTGAGGCAGGTCCAAGTTTGGTCAACAGAGACGTTTGATATTGGCTGAGAATGTGAAAATAAATGTTGAACTGTACTAGATTTTATTTCCTGAGAATTTCTGGAATAGTTATGAAAATCTTAAATTTATTTAAATGACAGAAGAAAACAGGTTCACATAGGAAGGTCTACAAAATAATAAAGCTACCTTTTTCTTGTACCCTAAAGATTCCAGCTTATTCATGAAACCTGTGGGTTTCCTCTATATATATAGCCTTCTATGTATATGTAACCCCTTCTATATGTGGGTTGCCTCTATATGTATAAGAAGGTCTTCTCTGCTCCTTGATGTCTTTGTTTTAATTTTTATACTTTTAAAATTTCAGGCCGGGCTCAGTGACTTAATCCTGTAATCCCAGCACTTTGGGAAGCCAAGGCAGGTGGATCACAAGGTCAGGAGTTCAAGACCTGCCTGGCCAACATGGTGAAACCCTGTCTCTACTAAAAATACAAAAATTAGCTGGGCTTGGTAGTGGAGGCATCGGGACGCTGAGGCAGAGAATTGCTTGAACCCTGGAGGCGGCAGTTGCAATGAGCCGAGATCATGCCACTGCACTCCAGCCTGGGCGACAGAGTGAGACTATCTCAAAAAAAATTTTCAACAGCTTTAGGGGTACAACGGGTGTTGGATACATCGATGAATTATAACATGGTGAAGTCTGAAATTTTAGTGCAGCCATCACCCAAATAGTACACACTGTATCCAATGTGTAGGTTTTTATTCCTTACCCCCTTCCAGGCATTCCCCCTTTTGAGTCTCCAATGTCCATTACACCACTCTATGTTTTTGGGTACCCATAGTTTAGCTTCCCATTTATAAGTGAGCACATACAGTATTTGGTTCGCCATTCTTGAGTTTCTTCATTTAGAATAATGACCTCCAGTTTCATCCAAGTTGCTGCAAAAGACATTTTTTTATTCTTTTCTTTGGATGAGTAGTATGCCATGGTGTATATATACCACATGTTCTTTATCCACTTATTGGTTGATTGACACTTAGGTTAGTTTCATATCTTTGTAATTGTGAATTGTGCTTTGATAAACATATGTGTGGAGTTGTCTTTTTGATATGATTATGTCTTCTGTTTTGGGTAGATACCCGGTATTGTTATTGATAGATTGAATGGTAGATCTCCTTTTAGTTCCTTGAGAAATCTCCATACTGTTTTCCATAGAGGCTGTACTAATTTACATTCCAATTGGCAGAGTATAAGCATTCCCTTTTCACCATATCCACACCAACCTCTATTTTTTATTTTTATTTTTAAATAATGGTCATTCTGGCTGGAGTAAGGTTGTATCTCATTGTGATTTTTATTTGCATTTCCTTGTTGATTGATGTTGAACATTTTTTCATATCTTTGTTAGCAATCTGTATATCTTCTTTTGAGAAAAGTTTAATCATGTCATTTGCCCATTTTCCAGTGGAATTATTTTTTTCATTCTTTTTTTTTTTGAGTTCTTCATAAATATTGAATATTAGTCCTTTGACAGAGGCATAGTTTGCTAATATTTTCTCTCATTCTGTGGGTTGTCTGTTTCCTCTGATTATTATTTATTTTGTTGTGCAGTAGCTTGTTAGTTTAATTAGGTCCCATTTATTCATTTTTGTTTTAGTTGCATTCACTTTTGGGGTCTTAGTCACAAATTCTTTCTTTGCTAGGCCAATATCCAGAATCGTTTTCCCTAGCTTTTACTTTATAATTTTTATTGTTTCAGGTCTTAGATTTAAATCTTTAATCCACCTTGAATTGATTTTTCTTCATGGTGACAGAGATCCAGTTTCAGTCTTCTACGTGTGGCTACCCAGTTTTCCCAGCACCACTTACTGAAGAGAGCGAGTGTCCTTCCCCCAATTTATGTTTTTGCATGCTTTGTCAAAGATCAGTTGGGTGTAAGCATTTGGCTTTATTTTTGGGGTTCTCTGTCCTGTTTTGTCTATGTATCTACTTTTATACCAGTACCATACTATGTTGGTTACCATAGTCTTATGGTATAGTTTAAGTCAAGTAATGTGAAGCCTCAAGATTGATTCTTTTTGCTTAGGAATGCTTTGACTATTCAGGCTTTTTTTGGGTTCTATATGAATTTTAGGATTAAAAACATTCTGTGAAAAATGATCTTGGTATTTTGATAGGAATTACATTGAATCTGTAGCTTGCTTTCGCAGTATGGTCATTTTAATGATATTGATTCTTCCAATCCATCAATATAGGATGTATTGCCATTTGTTTGTGCCATGTAGGATTTCTTTCAGCAGTGTTTTATAGTTCTACTTAAAGATATATTTCACTTCCTTGCTTAAGTATATTTCCAGATATTTTATTTTTTAAAGCTATTATAAAAGGGACTCTGTTCTTGATTTGATTCTCAGCTTGATTGTTGTTGGTATATAGCAGTGCTATTGATTTGTATACATTGATTTTGTGACCTAAGACTTTACTGAATTCATTTAACAAATGCAATAGTTTTTTGGAGGAATGTTTGGAGTTTTCTAGGCATACAACCATATCATCAGCAAACAGAGATAGACTTCTTTTTCCCAACTTCATTGCCCTTTCTTTCTTCCTCCTATATAATTGCTCTGGCTAGGACTTCCAGTACTATGTTGGCTAAACGTGGTAAAAGTGGGCATCCTTGTCTTGTTCCAGATCTTAAGGACATGCTATCAACTTCTCCCCCATTTAGTATGATGTTGGCTGTGGATTTGTTATATGTGGCATTTATTATCTTGAGGTATGTTACTTCTATGCATGCTTTGTCGAGGGTTGCTATTATTAAGGATGCTGGATTTTATTGAATGTTTTTCTTGTATCTATTAAGATGATCATATATATATTTTTAATTCCATTTATGTTATGAATCACATTTATTGACTTGTGTATATTGAATCATCCTTCCATCTCTGGGACAAAACCCACTTGATCATTGTGTGTGCTGTTGAATTCAGTGCGCTAGTATTTTGTTGAGGAAGTTTGCATTTATGTTAATCAGGGATATGTTTTTTTGTTATATCATTTCCTGTGTCTGGTATCAGAGTGACATTGGCTTCACAGAAGTAGTTAGGGAGGATTTTCTCTTTTTCAATCTTTTAGAATAGTTTCAGTGTGATTGGTACCAATTCCTTTAATGTCTGGTGGAATATGGCTATGAATACATCTGGCTCTGGAAACTTTTTGTCTGGCAAATTTTTTAAGTTACTGGTTCAATCTTACTGCTTTTTATTGTCTGTTCAAGATTTCTGTTTCTTCCTGATTCAATGTAGGAGGGCTGATTGTTTCCAGGAAGTTATTCACTTCTTCTAGATTTTCTAGTTTGTGTACACAGAATTATTCATAGTAGTCTCAAATGACCTTTTTCATTTCTGTGGTGTCACTTGTAATGTCTCCATTTTCTTTAATAATTGAGCTTTTTTGAATCTTCTCTATTCATTTCTTGGCTAACCTAGTGTATTACTCCATTTTCATGCTGCTGATAAGTTAATAGCCAAGACTGGGCAATTTACAAAATAAAGAGGTTTAATGGACTTACAGTTTCACAGGGCTGAGGAGTCCTCACGTCTTACATGGATGGCAGCAGGCAAGTAGAGAGCTTGTGCAAAAAAACTTTCATTTTTAAAACCATCAGATCTTGTGAGACCCACACACCATGACTAGAACAGCATGGGAAAGACCTGCCCCTATGATTCAACTACCTCCCACTACACCCCTCCGATAACATGTGAGAATTCAAGATGAGATTTGGGTGGGGACATAGCCCACACACATCATTCTGCCCCTGACCTCTCCAAAATCTCATGTTCTCACATTTCAAAGCCAGCCATACCTTCCCAGCAGCCTCCTGAAGTTTTAACTAATTTCAGCATTAACTCAAAAGTCCAAAGTCCACAGTTTCATTCAAGACAAGTCCTTCCTACCTATGAGTCTGTAAAGTCAAAAGCAAGCTAGTTACTTCCTAGATACAATATGGGGTACATACGTTGAGTAAATACAGCCATTCCAAATGGGAAAAATTGGCCAAAACAAAGGAGCTATGGGTTCCATGTAGGTCTGAAATCCAGCAGTGCAATCAAATCTTTAAACTTCAAAATTATCACTTTAATTCCAGTCTCACATCTAGGTCACACTAATGCAAGAGGCTGGGTCCAATGGTCTGGGCAGCTCCATCCCTGTGGCTTTCCAGGGTACAGCCTCCCACCCAACTGCTTTCATGGGCTGGCATTGAGTGTCTGCAGCTTCTTCAGGTGCACAGCACAAGCTGTTGGTGGATCTACCATTCTGGAGTCTGGGGGATGGTGCACCTCTTCTCACAGTTCCATTATGCAGTGCCCCAGTAAGAACCCTGTGTGGGGGCTCCCGCCCTACATTTCCCTTCATACTGCTCTAGCAGAGGTTCTCCATAAGAGCCCCACCCCTGCAGCAAGCTTCTGTGTGGACATCCAGGAGTTTCCATACATTCTTTGAAATCTAGGAGAAGGTTCCCAAATGTCAGTTCTTGCACTGGAGGTTCCCAAACATCAATTCTTGCAAATTCTGTGCATTGGCAGGCTCAACACCATATGGAAGATGCCAAGGCTTGGGGCATGCACCCTCTGAAGCTGTGGCCCAAGCTCTATGTTGGCCCCTTTCAGCCACAGCTGGAGCAGCTGGGACACAGGGCACCAAGTCCCTAGGTGGCAGACAGAATGAGGACCCTGGGCCTGACCCATGAAACCACTTTTTCTTCTTAGGCCTCTGGGTCTGTCATGCGAGGGGCTGCTGTGAAGATCTCTGACATGACCCGGAGACATTTTGCCATTTTCTTTGGGAATAACATTTGGTTCTTGTTACTTATGCAAATTTCTGCAGCTGGCTAATTTTCTCAGAAAATGGGATTTTCCTTCTATTGCATTGTCAGTCAGGAAATTTTCTGAACTTTTATGCTTGACTTATCTTGCAAAGCTGAATGTCTTTTGGGAAGATCCAAGATGGCCATTTAGGAACACCTCGGAGTTGCAGCTCCCAGTGAAAGCGCAGAGGGTGAGTGGATGCCACATTTTTATTGCCCACAGACCAGGAGATTCCCAGGCGGAGGAGCCCCATGGGTCACCAGTGCAGCTGTTTTGGCCGGCGCGGTTCTTTTGGTCAGAGCGGCTGCTTTGCCCGGTGCAGCTGCTTTGTCGGCACCCCGGCTGGCGGTTCTCCGTACAAAATACACTGGTCCAGTTGCCCTTCTGGCTGGTGATTGGAGACCTGGGAAGTCGCCCATTCATCTGATTAAAGAGGGGACTGAACAGGGAGCCAGGCCAGGAGAGTCCTGGACAAAAAAAGCAGGACGAATCTCAGTGCTGCTGTTTAAGTGGGCACAGTGAGTCTCTGCACGGGAAATCACACAGATCCCAGTGCCCTTTCAACAGTTGACTGGGATAGAGGCGACTGTTCAACTAAAAAAGAAAAAAAGGGCTCTGAGGCAGGGAGCCAGGTGATAAGGCTAGGATGGTCCCACCCACACAAAGAGCAGCAATCAGAAACTCTCTGGATTGAGAGTTTCACAGCAAGTGCAGCTGAACCGGGAACAGTCCAGCTCTGTGGAGGAGGGGCGTCCACCATTACCAAGGCACTTCACCACTGCGGAGGTAGTCTGCCATTGCTGAGGCCGCCTGCTGTTGCCAAGGCAACCCACTGATGCCAAGGTAACCTGCCATTACAGAGAGAATCAGCCAATGCAGAGGTGACCACCATTGTCAAGGCAGTTCTAACTACATCCATATAAACAAGACTGCAGGGAAGTTCACACGGCATCTGGGTGGAGCCCACAGCAGCTCTGCAAAGCCTCTGAAGGAAGACAGTGACCAGGCTGCCTCCTTGCTGGCCAGGGCAGCCCTGAAAAAAAAAAAAAAAAAGGAAGCAGCACAATGGAAACTCATAAATAAAGCCCTAACTCCCTGGGACAGAGCACCTGGGAACAAAAAGCGGTTTATGAGTTCTGCTGCATCAGACCTAAACGTACCTGCCCAGCAGCTCTGAATGAACAATGGAGCTCACAGCTCAGCACTTGAGCTCCTATAAAGGACAGACTGTCTCCTCAAGCAGCTCCTTGACCCCTGTATATCCAAAGAGTCACCTCATAAAGGAGAGATCAAACTGACATTTGATGAGTATCCTTCTGGGACAAAGATAGCAGAAGAAGAAACTGGTAGCAACCCTTACTGTTCTGCAGCTGCTGCAGGTGATTCCCCAGGCAAGCAGGGCCTAGAGTGGACCTCAGCAGTCCTGCAGCAAAGGGGCCAGAATGTTAGAAGGAAAACTAAAAAACAGAAATAACTTCATCATCAACAAACAGAACGTCCACTCAGAGACCCAATCTGAAAGTCAGCAACTACAAAGATGACAGGTAGATAAATCCATAAAGATGGGAAGAAACCAGCACAAAAAGGATGAAAACACCCGAAACCAGAACACCTCTCCTCCTACAAGGGATCACAACTCCTCACCAGCAAGGGAACAAGGTTGGATGGAGAACGAGTGTGATGAAATAAAGAATCAGACTTCAGAAGGTGGGTAGTAAGAAACTTTTGTGAACTAAAATAACGTGTTCTAACCCAATGCAAAGAAACTAAGAACATTGAAAAAAGATTTGACGAAATGCTAATGAGAATGGACAAGTTAGAAAGGAATATAAGTGAATTGATGGAGCTGAAAAACACAACACGAGAACTTTGCGAAGTATGCACAAGTTTCAACAGCCGAATTGACCAAGCAGAAGAAAGGATATCAGAGGTCAAAGATCAACTCAATGAAATAAAACGAGAAGGCAAGAATAGAGAAAAAAGGGTGAAAAGGAATGAACAAAGTCTCCAAGAAATGTGGGACTATGTGAAAAGACCTAATCTAAGTTTGATAGGTGTACCTGAATGTGACGAAGAGAATAAATCCAAGCTGGAAAACACTCTTCAGGATACAATCCAGGAAAACTTCCCCAACCTAGCAAGGCAGGCCAATACTCAAGTCCAAGAAATACAGAGAACACCACAAAGATATTCCTCATGAAGAGCAACCCCAAGGCACATAATCGTCAGATTCATCAGGGTTGAAATGAAGGAGAAAATACTAAGGGCAGCCAGAGAGAAAGGTCAGGTTAACCACAAAAGAAAGCCTATCAGACTCACAGCAAATCTCTCAGCAGAAACCCTACAAACCAGAAGAGAGTGGGGGCCAATATTCAACATCCTTAAAGAAAAGAACTTTCAACCCAGAATCTCCCATCCAGCCAAACTATGCTTCATAAGTGAAGGAAAAATAAAATCCTTTGGGAGCATGCAAGTACTCAGAGATTTCGTCACCACCAGTCCTGCTTTACAAGAGCTCCTGAAAGGGGCTCTACACATATAAAGGAACAACAAGTACCAGCCACTCCAAAAACATGCCAAATGGTAAAGAGCATCAACACAATTAAGAAAGTGCATCAACTAATGGGCAAAACAGCCAGCTAGCACCAAAATGGCAGTATCAAATTCACACATAATAGTTTGTGCCCTTTGTAGGGACATGGATGAACCTGGAAACCATCATTCTCAGCAAACTGACAGAAGAGGAGAAGATCAAACACCACATGTTCTCACTCATAGGCAGGTGTTGAACAATGAGAACACATAGACACAGGGAGGGGAACACTACACAGAGGGTCAGTTGGGAGAAAATAGGGGAGGGACGGTGGTGGGTGGGGATTTGGGGAAAGATAGCAAGGGGAGAGATGCTCGATGTAGGTGATGGGAAGGAAGACAGCAAATCACACTGTCACGTGTGTACCTAAGCAACAATCTTGCATGTTCTTCACATGTACCCCAAAACCTAAAATGCAATAAAATAAAAAATAAAAAATGGAAAATTAAAAAAAAATTAAAAAAAAACAACAATATTAACCCTAAATGTAAATGGACTAAATGCCCCAATCAAAAGACACGGACTGGCAAATTGGATAAATAGACAAAACCCATCAGTGTGCTGTATCCAGGAAACCCATCTCACATGCAAGGATACACAAAGGCTCAAAATAAAGGGATGGAGGAAGATTTACCAAGCAAATGGAGAGCAAAAAAAAGCAGGAGTTGCAATTCTCATCTCTGATAAAATAGACTTTAAAGCAACAAAGATCAAAAGAGACAAAGAAGGACATCACATAATGATAAAAGGATCAATGCAACAAGAAGAGCTAACGATCCTAAATATATACGCACCCAATACAGGAGCACCCAGATACATAAAGCAAGTTCTTAATGACTTACAAAGAGACTTAGACTCCCACACAATAATAGTGGGAGACTTTAACACCCCATTGTCAATATTAGACAGATCAACCAGACAGAAAATTAACAAGGATATCCAGGACTTGAACTCACACCTGGACCAAGCAAACCCGATAGACATTTACAGAACTCTCCACCCCAAATCCACAGAATATACATTCTTCTCAGCACGACATCACATGTACTCTAAAATTGACCACATAATTGGGGGTAAATTACTCCTTAGCAAATGTAAAAGAATGGAAATTATAACAAACAGTCTCTCAGACCACAGTGCAATCAAGTTAGAACTCAGAATTCGAAAACTAACTCAGAACTGCACAGCTTCATGGAAACTGAACAACTTGCTCTTGAATGTTGACTGGATAAACAATGAAATGAAGGCAGAAACAAAGATGTTCTTTGAAACCAATGAGAATGAAGACACAACATACCAGAATCTCTGGGACACATTTAAAGCAGTCTCTAGAGGAAAATATATAGCAATAAGTATTTTTGCTATATATTTGCCACATGAGAAGCAAAGGGAGATCTAAAATTGTCACCCTATCGTCAAAATTGAAAAAGCTAGAGGAGCAAGATCTAAAAAACTCAAAACCTAGCAGAAGACAAGAAATAGCTAAGATCAGAGCAGAACTGAAGGAGATAGAGACACAAAAAACCCTTCGAAAAATCAATAAATCCAGGAGCTGGTTTTTTGAAAAGATCAACAAAATAGACAGACCACTAGCCAGATTAATAAAAAAGAAAAGACAGAATAACCAAATTGATGCAATAAAAAACAATAAAGGAGATATCACCACAGATTCCACAGAAATTCAAACCAACATCAGAGATTATTACAAATAACTCTATGCACATAAACTAGTAAACCTGGAAGAAATGGATAAATTCCTGGACAATTGCCTCCTCCCAAGCCTAAACCAGGAAGAAGCCAAAACTCTGAACAGACCTATAACAAGGCCTGAAGTTGAGGCAGCAATTAAGAGGCTACCACCCAAAAAAAGCCCAGGTCCCGATGGGTTCACAGCCAAATTCTACCAGACATACAAAGAGGAGTTGGTACCATTCCTTCTGAAACTATTCCAAATAGTCCAAAAAGAGGGAATCCTTCTCAAATCATTTTATGAGAACAACACCACCCTGATACCAAAACCTGGCACAGACTCAACAAGAAAAGAAAACTTCAGGCCAATATCCATGATGAACACAGACGCAAAAATCTTCAATAAAATACTGGCAAGCCAATTGCAACAGCACATCAAAAAGCTTATTCACCATGATCAAGTAGGCTTCATCCCAAGGATGCAAGGCTGGTTCAACATACACAAGTCTATAAACATAATTCACCACATAAACAGAACCAAAGACAAAAACCACATGATTATCTCAACTGATGCAGAGAAGGCCTTTGACAAAATTCAACAGCCCTTTATACTAAAAACCCTCAATAAGCTAGGTATTGACGGAATGTATCTCAAAATAATAAAAGCTGTTTACAACAAACCAACAGCCAATATCATACTGAATGGGCAAAACTAGAAGCATTCCCTTTGAAATCTGGCACTAGACAAGAATGCCCTCTCTCGCCACTCCTATTCAATATAGTGCTGGAAGTTCTAGCCAGAGCAATCAGGCAAGAAAAAGAAATAAAGGGTATTCAAATAGGAAAGGAGGAAGTCAAACTGTCTCTATTTGCAGACAACATGATTGTATATATAGAAGACCCCAGCATCTCAGCCCAAATCTCCTGAAACTGATAAGCAACTTCAGCAAAGTGTCAGGGTACAAAATCAATGTGCAAAAATAACATGCCTTCCTATACACCAATAACAGACTTAAAGAGAGCCAAATCAAGAACGAACTGCCATTCACAATTGCCACAAAGAGAATAAAATACCTAGGAATACAACTAACAAGGAACATAAA
>NW_016107362.1:2957524-3014717 GCF_001604975.1 Cebus imitator
ACACCATGGAATATTATGCAGCCATCAAAAACGATGAGTTTGTGTCCTTTGTAGGGACATGGATGAATCTGGAAACCATCATTCTCAGCAAGCTGACACAAGAGCTGTAGATCAAACACTGCATGTTCTCACTCATAGGCGGGTGTTGAACAATGAGAACACATGGACACAGGGAGGGGAACACTACACACTGGGGTCTGTTGGGGGGATATGGAGGACGGTCACTGGGGGGTGGGGAATTTGGGAGAGATAACATGGGGCAAAATGCCAGATATAGGTGATGGGAAGGAAGGCAGCAAATCACACTGCCACATGTGTACCTATGCAACAATCTTGCATGTTCTTTACAAGTACCCCAAAACCTAAAATGCAATAAAATAACAATAAAAATAAAATAATCATTCATTAAAATGAACATGTGATTAAAAAAAAAAAAAGGCTGAATGTCTTTAACAGAACCCAAGTCACATCCTGAATGCTTTGCTGCTTCGGAATTTCTTCTGTTTGATACCGTAAATCATTTCTCTCCAGTTCAAAGTTCCACAAATCTCTAGAGCAGGAGCAAAATGTTGACAAGCTCTTTGCTAAAACATAACAAGAGCCACCTTTGCTTCAGTTCCCAACAAGTTCTTCATTTTCATCTGAGACCACCTCCGCCTGGACTTCATTGTCCATATCGCCATCAGCATTTTAGAAAAAGCCACTCAACAAGTCTCTGGGAAGTTCCAAACTTCTGCACATTTTCCTGTCTTCTTCTGGGCCCTCCAAGCTGTTCCAACCTCTGCCTGTTACCTAGTTCTGAGGTTGCTCCCATGTTTTCAGGTATTTTTTCAGCAGTACCCCACTCTACTGCTACCAATTTACTGTATTAGTTTGTTTTCACGATGCTGCTAAAGACATATTCAAGATTAGGCAATTTACAAGATAAAGTTGTTTAACGGACTTACCTGTCTTTTATAGTTCTATTTAGAGATACAGTTCACCTCTAAGTAGAGGCCTCAAAATCATGGTGAACATTTCACATTGCTGAGGAGAGGCCTCACAGTCATGGTGAAAGGCAAATAGAAGCAAACCATGTCTTACACGGATGACAGCAGGCAAAGAGAGAGAGCTTGTGTGGGAAAACTCCCTTCTTTTTTTTTTTTTTTTTTTTGAGATGGAGTCTTGCTCTGTCACCAGGCTGGAGGGCAATGATGTGATCTCAGCTCACTGCAACCTCTGTCTTCTGGGTTCAAGTGATTCCCCTACCTCAGCCTCCTGAGTAGTTGGGACTACAGGTGCATACCTCCATGCCAGGCTAATTTTTTTTCTTTTTTATTTTATTAGATATGGGGTTTCACTATGACCAGGATGGACTCAATCTGCTGACCCCGTGATCTGCCTGCCTTGGCTTTCCAAAATGCTGAGATTACAGGCATGAGCCACTGCACCCTGCCGAAAACTCCCATTTTTAAACCATCATATCTTGTGAGATCCACTCATCCTCATGAGAACAGCATTGGAAAGACCTGCCCCCATGATTCAACTACCTCCCACAGGGCACCTCCCGTAACGCGTGAGAATTTAAGATGAGATTTGGATGGGGACACAGCCAAACCACATCATCCAGTTAATGGTCCATCAATTTTCTTTATCTTTACAAAAAATCAGTTTTTAATTTCATTAATCTTTTGTATTTTCTTTTGTTTAAATGTCATTTAATTCTGGTTTGATATTTATTATTTCTTTTCTTCTTCTAGCTTTGGGTTTGGTTTGTTCTTGTTTCTCTGGTATCTTGAGGTTTGACATTAGGTTGTCAATTTTTAACCTTTCAGACTTTTCATTGTAGGCATTTAGTGCTATACACTTTCCTCTTAACACTGCTTTTGCTGTGCCCCAGAGGCTCTGATAACTTGTATCACCATTATCATTCATTTTTGGAGAATTTTGCAATATCCATATTGATTTCATTGCTAACTCAAAAATCATTCAGGAGTAGATGATTTAATTTCCAAGTGTTTGTATGGTTTTGAGGGTTCCTTTTGGAATTGATTCCTAGTTTTATTCTTCTGTGGTCAAATAAACTACTTGATATGATTTCTTTTTTCTAAAATCTATTGAGACTCGTTTTGTGGTCTATCATACTGTCTATCTTGCAGAACGTTCCATGTGCTGATGGGATGAATCTGTATTCTATAGTTCTTGCGTAGAATGTTCTGTAAATATCTGTTAGGTCCATTTGTAGAATACAGTTTGAATCCAGTGTCTCTCTGTTGACTTTCTCCCTTGACTATCTGTCTAGTGCTTTCAGTGGAGTGTTTCAGTCACCAATATTGTATGGTTGTTTTTCGCTTTTCCTTTTTTTTTTCCTGAGATGAAGTTTCACTCTGTCATCCAGGCTGGATTGCAGTTGCACTATCTCAGCTCACTGCAACCTCCGTTCCCTGGTTCAAGTGATTCTCTTGCCTCGGCCTCCTGAGTAGCTGGGATTACAGTTAGGCACCACCATGCCTTGCTAATTTTTTAAAATTTTTGGTAGAACTGGGGCTTCACCATGTTGGCCAGGCTGGTCTCAAACTTCTAACCTCAGGTGATTCACCCACCTCAGTCTCCAAAAGTGCTGGTATTACAGGCATGAGCCACTGCACCCAGTCTTTCTCTTTTCTTAATTCTAGTAGTAATTGTTTTACAAACCTGGGCTTTACAAGGTTAGATGGATATGTATTTAGGATTGTGGTACTTTCCTGTTGGATTAATCCTTTTATCATTATGTAATGATCTTCTTTGTCTTTTTCTTTTTACTGTTGTTGCTTTAAAGTTTGTTTTGTCTGATATAAGAATAACTACTTTTGCTTGTTTTTGTTTTCCATTTGCTTGACTGAAAAATACTTTATTTCTCCGTTGTTAGGGCTTGACTCTGTGTCCCCACAGAAATCTCATGCTGAAGTGTAATTCCCAGTATTGAAGGAGGGATCTGAAAGAAGGTAATTGAGTCATGGGGGGCAGACTTCTCCCTTGCTGTTCTTGTGGTAGAGTTCTCCCAAGATCTCTTGTTTAGAAGTATGTAGCATCACTCCCCTTCTCTCTCTTTCTCCTGATGGCCATGTGAATATGTGCCTACTTCCCCTGCACCTTCCGCCATGATTATAAGTTTCCTAAGACCTCCCTAGCCATGCTTCCTATATAGCTTGTGGAACTGTGAGTCAATTAAACTTTCTTCATAAACTACCCATTTTCACATATGTCTTTACAGCAATGTGAGAACCAACTAATACAGCCTTCATTTATGAAACTTAGTTTTGCTGACTGACAGTTATTCTGTTTAAGAAGACTAAAAGTAGGACCTCAATACCTTCTTGCTTGTAACATTTCTGCTGAGAAGTCTGCTGTTAATCTGTTAGTTTTCCTTTATAAGCTACCTGATGCTTTTGTCTCACTACTCTTAGAATTCTTTCCTTCACGTTGACTTTAGACAGCCTGACTGCTGTCTATAAAGTCAAGAAGTTCTTTGAGCTTCTTGCATTTGGATGTCTAAATCTCTAGCAACATCAGGGAAGTTTTTCTCACTTATTTCCTAAAATAAGTTGTTCAAATTTTTGCTTTTTCTTCTCCCTCAGAAACACCAATATTTCTTAGGTTTGGCCATTATACATAATCTCATATTTCTTGGAAACTTTATTTATTTTAATTTTTTTTCTTATTCTTGTCTGATTGGGTTAATTCACAAGCCTTGTCTTCTAGCCCTCAAATTATTTCTTCTACTTGGTCTAGTTTACTGTTAAAACTTTTTATGAATTTTTAATTCACCATATGTGCTTTATATTTCCAAACGTTCTGATGTTCTTTTCTTGAAAATATCTATCTCTTTAGAAAATTTTAAATTTATATTCTATTTTTAAAATGTATTTATGTTGATTTTCACCTTTTTTTTATATGTCTTTGAGTAAATTAATAATCAATGTTTTGAATTCTTGATTTGTTATTTGAAATATTTCATCTTGGTTTGGATCCATAGCTGGAGAGCTAGTGTGAAGTTTTAGGGGTGTGATAGAATGCTGTTTTATCATATTGCCAAAATTACTTTTCTGGTTCCTTCTCATTGAGATAGAAAGGATTATTATCTAATTATTTTTGAATTTATTTTTGATTCATCTGTGTTTCTTTGTAATTTAATTTTTGATCCTTGAGAATGTGACTTTAATATTTATAGTTTATTGTAACCTAATTTGGTTCTGAGTTGCTTTCAGAGGTAAAGAATCTGTAAAGTACCTTGGTTATAGAAAGTCTTTGTATGATGGCTTTCTCAGATGCTTGTTGTAGTATCAACATGCTCAATATGTGAGTAGGTTAGCTGTCTCCTGTGGGCTGAAATGACAGAAGTGTCATGAAGTATATCTTGCTCCCCAATGGTGCAATTATTTATTTATTTATTTTCCAGTATGCTATTCACTGGGTTGAAGTTCAGGCTTTAGGCCAGTATGAGGTGTCCACAGGTAAATGTCATGACTAAAACAAGTGGGTAAATCCAATACCCAATGGAGGACAGGAGTTCCAGCCTTGACAGAGGTAGCTGTGCACATCTCTCAGGGAAACTCATGTTGTTCTTTTCAGGAGGAAAGGAGGGAACCTCCACAGCTCCCCTGTGAGACTGGCAGGAAAGCAATCCACCCCCAACCAATAATTCTAGCTATTCAGATCAGACAGACACTTCTTTTCATCTTTAGGAATTCTTATGTTCCATGCAGAGCAGGACTGTGACTCTACCCCTTGTGCAAGCCTGAACCTGGAGGGTACTCCTCCTGTGGGGATGCAGTCACCCCGAGATGTTCCAAAAAGGTTGTTCACAGGTGCATCCACCAAGCTCCTATAGGAGAGGCCCAGCTGTTTCTGTAATGGCACATGAGGGGAAGAAGAAATTCCCTTCCCCAAACACATCACAAACACTAGGGTTACCTGACTCTGGGGTAGAGATGGAGACTTTCTCCATAAAGCCCAGCATTGTACCTGTGCCTCTACTGAAAGAAACTTTCCACTACTGGAAAGTTCTGGGATTCAAGGCCTACAGTCTGAATTCTTTTCATCCATAAGGTACTCCTTTGATGTGGTACACTCCCTTTTCCTCTAAGAGTAGAAGTCCCTGAGGTCCAGACTACTGTGAATTCTGCTGCTTCTCTCAGTCTAGCTGTCCACTGGGGCTTCCAAACTCCAGGCTTGTACTAGGGAATATGTGCAAGGGATCCAGTGATGTGATCTGTCCTCTAGTACCCCAGCATTAGGTACCCACACCAGTTCTAATGGAGATGATCTTGGACTTGGAAGTGATGTAGACTTCTGAGATGTCCTTGGTTATAAATGGCTTTAGTGTTTTTGCTGTTTCAAATGCCAACAGCAGTGGTAATGTATTGGTTAGGTAGAAAGACTCAAGACCTTCTGGTTAGACAGAGCAGTGTAGTCAGTGTTGATAGCTGAAGTTGCACAAAAGTTTTCTCCTTCTTTGGCCCTGTTATTATGCCTGCAGATGTTGTAATGGACTGTGCACATTGGCCTCCAGCCAAGAGGTGGAACTTACAAATGAGAGCCAGCTGCAGTGATAGTGGTGAGATTTGTGCTTACTTTATGTTACCCAGGGGAAGTACTCTGGCAGTGGACAGGGCAATGGAGTTCCCAAAACTCTCTGTCCTTTTGCGTTAAACTACCAGGGTGGGTGAAGGGGCAAAGCCATGTGGGGTTTGAGCCAGGCAAGCCTATGCTCTGGCTCCCCGCCTGCAGGTGCAAGCAGTGGGCATAATGAGAATTGTAGGGCAATTATCTGGCTGCTGTTGTAATGTTCTGTGGAGGGGTACAGCTGCCTCTGCTGAACAAAAGAATCTGCAATGGGAGTGGAGTTAGCCGGTGGCAGTAAGCCCCACACTGCAGCCACTCACTTGGAAAGGCAGATCTCACACCCACAGTGTTCCATTAGCAACAGATATTGCAGTTCCAGGCAGCCTGTGCTCAGAACTCAAAAACGCCTCCAGCCATAGCCTCCCCCAGGAAGACAGAAACTGTCATTCACACCATGCCCCTCTAGGTTCATCCATGTAACTAATACTGCCCATGGCTATAGCACACTTCCCACTCACCTCTCGGCTCTGGCCAAGAGGGTTCATCCCCACACAAGATTATATTGCACATCCGTCCGGAGCTTCTCAACCTATGAGCACTGCCTGAATTAACTGGCTGACTTCTGTGAGGTCCTCTGTAAGGTACGATCAGGAATCTTTCCTCTGATTCTGCTAGAGTCTGGAGTGCATTCAGTGCATACTCCAGTGCCACTCCTTTTCGTTTATTCCTCACCACTCACTAAATCATCTTCAGCACTGCATAGGGTTAACCTGGATTGCCAGGTTCACCAGTGGGAGAGTATATCACACAGGCAGTCTCTCTCCCTCTCACACTCTGGGAATCACAGTTTTCATTCTGGCTTATAGTGTAGGTTGCTGCTGGACACTTCTTTCAAACGGTCTATGATTTCTTTAAGTTTTCCTTTTAAATTCCTGTGTTGCTTCTTGGAAAAAAGTTCACAGCATGAACCTCTACAAAGTTATTTTGTTTTTCCAAGTGGGAGACACATACTAACAATGCCTTCATTCCACCACCTTGGAAAAAAACAAACAAAACACAACTCCTGGACATCTTTGAACCCTTGAGTCTGCTACATTTGTTTATCCAAAGTCCGTCCCAAGATTTCTATGGGTTCCCAGGAGGATGTACATTGTCAAGGCCTTATCTGTGCATGACAAACTTTATTTCACTTACATGAACATTCCCTTCCCAAGTGTCATCAACAAAATTAACTCAATGTCAAAAAGGTCTATTGGAAATTTCTGTAGATTTCCCAGCATATGACATTTTTGCTTTGTTTGATGACATGCTGAATGCCCATCTATGAGTTTTTTTGTAACTCCTGGAGGCTAATGCATGGACAGAATCAAGTACTTGTTTATCCAGTCAATTATATCTACACATGGAGCCGGTGACACAAAGAATTACGTGTGGTGGAGAATTCATTTTTAAATGAGCGGCAGCAGTAACACCTTGTTCCAGGCTCAGCGTTGTCAACATTGTCAGCACCAGAGTCCAATGCCCTGAACCAGTGGTGGCAACCATATGCCTAACAGCTGCATTTATTGACAGCTGTTAGGCATATGGAAGCAGCAGTTTATACATTTTGTGGTGTGATTTGGTCCATTCAGCTTTCATTTGTTTCTGTCTATTTTCAGACACAGTTTTTTCAGCTTCCCATAGATTTTGTAAGCTGCTGAAAAGTGCTTCAAGAGTTTTTTTCATTTAAGCTACCTAGAGTCCATTTGTCTTATTTTAATGTGAATATTAAATAAAAGACAAGAATTGTTCAATAAACAAAATTCAATGATGTTTTAGGTGTGATAGTGGAGAGGATCATACTACAGAATGAAAGGCACCTACAACCTTATTTTGCTTTTTCTCTTTTCTTCCTTCTACTCATTTACTTTCCCCCTTCCCCTCCTTTTCTCCATCTTATGTTCCTTTTATTATAAAGAACATTTCAACTCATTTCACACACCTGCTATATTGTAACAAATAGTGCTAGCTTTATTTATTTATTTTGAGGCAGAGTCCTGCTCTTGTCCCCCAGGCTGGAGTGCAATGGCACGATCTCAGTTCACTGCAAGCTCTGCCTCTTGGGTTGAAGTGATTCTCCTGCCTCAGCCTCCTGAGTAGCTGGGATTATAGGCACCTGCCACAACACCTGGCTTTTTTTTTTTTTTTTTTTTTTTTGTATTTTAGTAGAGATGGTTTTTTGCCAGGCTGGTCTCGAACTCCTGACCTCATGATTTGCTTGCCTAGGCCTCCCAAAGTTCTGGAATTACAGGTGTGAGCCACTGTGCCTGGCCAGTGCTCACCTTTATAAAGGGACCTCTAGTAAACTAAACCCATATACCTTCAAGGCAACTGGGGTTATAAAATGATAAATAAATTAATAAAGGCCTATTACATATATATTGCTTATATTTGTCTACACTTCAGATTATTATTTTAAACATAAGTTGTATTTATTACCATCATTTACAATTTGTATTAGAAGGTTATGATTAATATAATTCAAAAGTATAGGACGTATAGTAAGTATCATGGTATGCTTAGATTTATTTTAGCCAATATTCAGACAAACTAATATAATAACTTAAGTTTAGGAGACTGATTTACAAACCTATAAACACCTATTAAATTATATGATACATTGAATGAAAATATTAAGTGAGCTATATTGAAAAGCTAAAAGATTTTAAGGTATTAAGATTACTATGAGAAATAAGTGAGTTACCTGCTAATAATTGTGAACATTTGTTAAGAGCTCACTGTGTACAGCATACTCTTCTAAGAGTTCCATTTGTATTAGCTCAATTTGTGTTCAAAACATCCCATAAGGTAGGCAATATTATTGCCCCCATTATATAGATGAGTAAACAGAGGCATTACATTGATGTTTTCATAATTATACATCTGAAAAGTTGCAGGAACAGCTTTCAAACCCAGGCCATCTGAGACAGGAGTTTTTGCTTATAGTCACAGGATAATCATGCATCTTGAAGTAAATGAATTAGTACCATATAAAGGATAGAGTAAGCATCCTCCAATTCAGTTTCTCTTATTCTTTTGTCTCCTTTAGGACAAAATTTTACAATATCAAATATATCATTTGCAATAAATTATGCAACAATGAAGAATCATAGATTTTTTTCAAACATTGTGTATAACAAAAGAACTGTATATGCAAGGCAGCCCCCAAATGTTGAAGGATCTGAGAAACTAAAGAAGAAGGCAAACAAATCCAGTTTGTTGACAAAGGGTGTTTGGTTGGGGGAACTTACAGACAGGAGCATAGTCTCATGTGGCAGCAGGACGCGTATAATAGATCCCGGCAGTGTTAATTCGGAGACCCAGGGCTTATATACCATAGGGAAAGGATGCACTCCAGGAAGACAGTTTGAAAAGAACCCTCCAGGACAGGCAAGAATGAGTTGCACATCATAATCTGTGCAAAATCATCAAGGTTGGCATGTTCTATACTAAGGACAGTAAATAACATAGGAATCAGAAAGCACTCATGGGCCTAGGGGTTAGAAGTCATTGGTGGGTTAGCATCCAAGATGGAATCACTTTTGTCTCCACAAATGATAAAAAAAAAAAAAAGTGACACCAATGCAAAAGTTAGATGGCTTTCAAATGCTGTAACTTCCAAGATTCCAAGCATATGCTATTGGCCTGACCTTCTCAAATCACTGCTATAAACTTTCAGTTTTCATTTTTCTATTATTCACCATGTTGTAACTTAGACTTATATTGTCTCTTTTTCTACAATTACATTTAAACTTCCATGATAAAATTTTAGCCACTTTGAGTGAGTTCTTCTTATCTGCCTCAACCTCTTGATACCATTTTCACTCTTATATGTTCCTACTAGATTCTTCCCCTTGCCTTTGCTTCCCTGTCTCCATATATGTCCTCCCAAATTTCTGCTCATTCAGTGCTACTCTTACTTGTATTTTGTACTCTTTTTATTTCCTGAGTGTTCTTAAAAGCCTGCTCATTGCACACACACTGTTCTTGCTGCACATGGGCCCCTTCTACCAGTTCATTTTCTTGGTCTGTTCTATCACTCTTATGCTAATGCCTCACCAATAATTATATTCAGCCCTTACTGTAATACAAAGTTATATTTATAGTAAAATTGCCCAAAGAAAAATTGCTACAATGATACAGACTGGAGAACTGAACTCATCCTATCTTCCTTTTAAATCGATGATCTAAAGCTTTATGTCCTGTAAGTTTCCAATTTGACTTACAGGACATCTCCACAGGGATAATCTCCAGCATTTTAAAAATAACAAATTTGTCCTTGCTTGATCCTTTCTTCATTCTCCCTGAAAAAAACACCTTTCCCTTCTTTGTCTCTTCCCTGAATGTATAAAATATAAAATACTCTCCCCCTGTTTCTTTGATGACAATGCTTTTAATTCTTTACTGTTCCCATATAGCCTAAGAACTTGTTAGTTCAAGCCTAAAAAGAAAAACGTAGTTTATTTACTTATCCTTGCCCACCTCCTCAT
Organism: Cebus imitator; assembly: GCF_001604975.1. Classification (NCBI taxonomy): domain Eukaryota; kingdom Metazoa; phylum Chordata; class Mammalia; order Primates; family Cebidae; genus Cebus; species Cebus imitator. The sequence continues at coordinate 2,967,637 of NW_016107362.1, forward strand.
TCATAGTGCTATTAAGTTCTTGTTTTCTTCACACACAAATTTATTGATGTTGTGCCTTTTCTCAATAATCCATTATCTATCAGTTTTAGGACTAATTTTATATCCAAAGACTTTTTTTAATGGAGTCTATTTTATTTAACCAAAGTTTTCAGTATACTTCCAGCATGAATTCTCTACAATGTTAAGCCAATTTTTCTTTCATCCTTTTTATATTCAAGCTCATTTCTATCTCTATAACTTGCCTGGAGTCTAAACTTCAAATATAAAATTATTTTTCCTCTTTGTAATCTACATTGTTTTATATATCTGACTAGGAATTGATTAACATTATTATCTTTATTTCTGGCACAGAAATATGAACATAGATATATGAAGAGGTTAGGGCTACAAGAATCAAACTTCATTTTATGGATAAAGAAATTTGACTGATTCTCTCTAAATCCAGGATTTTCAAGGGCAAGTAGTGTTCTGTCTTTAACATTCACCACAGAGGAGTTAGTCTCAGCAGGTGCTTAATAAAATGTGTTGGATTCATTTTAATTTGAAAATGAAAAGAACATCTTGGTAAAGTTTAATTTTCACTGGGGTTACTCAGGAAAAAAAATCATTTCAAAACAACCTCTAGGAATGATAAAACAACGGGATAATGACTCACAAGTCTACTTTCTAGATCTTGCCAATATAAAATATATGACTTTGGCAAATAGCTTTCGATACCACTGATACCATCTGTTACTCTGTCCTGGTTGAGTCCTACACCATTGCTCTTCCCTAATAGGTCATATGAATTCACGTAGTGCTCCCTTCAAAGCTTATCAAGCTAAGGAAGGCCTGAGTGAAAAAGGAAAGAATTCATTAAATAATAATTACCATTCATTGAAATAGAGAATAAAATGGTGGTTGCGAGGTGGTTGGGTTATAATACTGCATGATGAAATCCCCAAATATCAAAATCTCTGAAGTCTAAAATCTCAAAAGTCCCAATCCTGAAAGATCAAAATTCCAAATATAGAATTCTAGAAAAAATGATAAAACAAAAAATTTAAAAGACATTTATTTATATTTTCAAAACAGAACTTATTTGAGGAACATATAAAAACATGACAGAACACTTCATAGACTACCTTACATAATGAGATAAGCAGTAATAACATACATATTTTTGCCAGCATAAATTCCCAGGTCACACAGTCACACAGGCATAATGGTTATGAGCAGACAAACTGTATTCCTAAAGAAGTAGGTCAAAAAGTGAAATGTATAAATGTGTATCACTATAGTTGGCATTTGTGTGCACCCAACTTTATAGCTGTGGTCATCTGAAGTATCATGATGGTTAACATAAGTCTTTTGATATGCTCAATCAGAAAGTTCAGTGAATCACCACTGTATATGCAGTAGCCCAATGAGATGAGATCTTGAGAAATTTTCTCTTTCACAGATGCAGAGGTACAAAAAGACAGCTCTTTATTTACTAAGGAAGTTTTAAAGTTTTCATGTTGAAAACCAAGGAATCTGGTGATGTCACTCTCAGTCTTCAGCCAAAGGACTCAGGACCCAAAGTGGCAGGGGCACTGATACAGGTCCCGGAATCTGAAAGCCAAAGAGCCTAAAGTTCTGTGTCCAAGAGAGCAGCAGAAAAATCTGTTTCAGCTCTTGGAGAGAAACCAATCTGTCTTCTGTATTTGTTCTTTCCTGGCCCCTAGTAAATTCTATGGTGCCCACCAAACACTGAGGGCAGATCTTCCCCACCTAGTCCATTCAGACGCACATGCTAAACTCTGGGGGCATCCTCAGTGACACACCCAAAACAATGCTTTATTAAGTTTCTAAGTGTTCCTTAATCCAGTCAGGTTGACACCTAAAATTAGGTCCACAAATCCACCCTTTGTCAACTTGGAACTCATAGGCATCTTTTTATACCATACTTAATTTCCAAATAAAACATACTTAACTTCCAAATAAAGACATTAACAAGGGAATAGTTTTGCCTAATACGATGCACCTAAGATGATGCAACTATCCTATGACTAACGCGAAATGCACTGACCTCTTCGCGATAATCTTTTAGAATTTCAACATTCAGGGTGTTAATCTTTTGGGGCTGTGATTTTTGGGACTTCAGGCATTAGAAATTTTAGACTTTAGAGATTTCGATCTTTTGGTATGTCAACATTATGGTATTTGGAACTGTGCCTTTTGGGATTATGATTGGCACCAACTTGCCAGAGGCTAATGGGTGGAGAAAATGGAGAGATGTTAATTACAAAACAGAAACTTTAGTGATAAGATGGACATACATTCTTCATTTTGTATCAGAATACTCCAGACTATTCCTATACTTCCCATGTTCTGTTTTTTATTCTGTACTCTATTATTATTATTATTATTATTATTATTATTATTAGAGACAGGGTCCTACTCTGTCTCCCAGACTGGAGTGCTATGCATGATCAGTAACTCATGAAAGCCCCAAAATCCTGGGCTCAAACCATGCTTCCACCTCACTGTCCCAGGCAGCTGAGACTACAGGCCTATGCCAACATGCCTGGAGGAGTTCATTAGTAATAATATCTCAGTTGGTGTATTCTCTTTGTAGGAAAGTTTATTTTTATTACAATATTCAGTTCATTTAACAGGTGTAGCTATTTAGATAGCCTACTTTTTCTTGTGTTAGTTTTAATAATTTTGTAAAGGATTTAAAAATTTCATGCTAGTTCTCTAATTTATTGGCATAACTTTAAACAGTAATATTCCATTTTTTAATAGCTGTGGTATCTCAGTAAATATTTTTTCCTTCCCATTTTAGTAATGTGTCTTTTTTTATGTTTATTTTGACCAAGCTTTCTCGGCGTTTATAACCTTCAAAAAACCAACTTTTTATGGCTGTGTATTATTCCATGGTGTATAGTACCACATTTTCTTTATCCAGCCTATCATTGATGGGCATTTAGGCTGATTCCATATCTTGAGGCCACTATCCTTGGTAAATCAATACAGGAACAGAAAACCAAATACTGCATGTTCTCACTTATAAGTGGGAGCTAAATGATGAGAACACATGGATACAAAGAGGGAAAAAAACACACACAGCGTCTCTCAGAAGGTAGAGATTGGAAGAAAGGAGAAGATCAGGAAAAATAACTAATGGGTACTAAGCTTAATACCTGGGCGATGAAATAGTCTGTACAACCAGCCCCCAGGACACAAGTTTACCTGTGTAACAAGCCTGCACATGTACCCCTAAACTTAAAAGTTTAAAGAATTGCCCTCTTTTAATATACGTCTATATTTCACTTATAACTGCCCAAATTCCATTATTATGTTTTTTCATTCTACTTCCTTTGGGCCTATTACTTTTATTTTCTTAGCTTCCTGAGATGATGACTTTGATCACTGATGTTAAAACAGTTTTCGTTCCTAATAGTGCTGACATGCACTCATTCTCTCTTGACTGGGACACTCTACACCCACTAAAAGAGCTCCACTTGTCTTTATTTGAATAACTCAAATCCATTCTTTTTGTCTTAGCTAAAAGATATTAGGCAAGGCACTTTACCTTTCTGCAGTGAGAAAGAGGCAAGAGAAGAGAGAAAAGAGAAAAATAGAAAAAAAAACCCAAAATGTAGAAAATACAGTTAGACTAGAACCTCCCTAAAGTTCTGCTGGTCCTAAAATTCTTATCCTTTAAATAGTGTGAAATACTTCTTTATGCTTTCCGATTCTCTAACTAAAAATATGCAGCTTCCATGAGGTTGGTGTATGAAAGGGCTTTTACATTTGGAAAAGTTCGGTTGTACAGGTGGTTAAATTTATCTCTTTGAAGGAACTGTATGCCTAAAGTCTCAGCCTAAAACTTTTTCTGAAATTCCTTATATTAAATTTCACATAGTCTGGTAAAAATCTGTCTGACACACACAGTACCTGGGTCAGACCTCAATGTCTGGTTCAATTTTGAAGAGTGGCTAGGATAGCTCTATGCTTAAGTTACCTNCACACACATATATTCTTTTACATACATTTAAATGCCTATAAGAAATGTGTGGGTAAATAAATACATTATGCCAGGTATAAGGATTTTGATATTGCATTAAATTATTTTTAGTTTTTAAAAATTTTTAAATAATTTCAACTTTTAAATTTAAGGGGTTCATGTGCAGGTTTGCTACATGGGTATATTGTGTAATGCTGAAGTTTGAAATATAAATGATCTGTTCATCTGAGTAGTGACCACAGTACCAACAGTTATTTCTTCAACCCTTGTCCCTGTTCCACTGTCCCCATGGAAGTCTCCAGTGCCTACTGTTGCCATCTTTACACCTATGAGTACCCAATGTTTAGTTTCCATTTATAAGTGAGAATATATGGTATTTGATTTTCTCTTCCTGCAATAATTCACTTAGGATAATGGCCTAATAATAGGATAATAGGCTGCATCCCTATTGCTGCAAAAACCATGATTTCATTCTTTTTCATAGCTGTGTAGTATTCCATGGTGCATATGCACCACATTTGCTTTATTCAATACACTGTTGATAGGCACTTAAGTTGATTCCATGTCTTTGCTATTGTGAGTATTGCTGTGATGAACACATCAGTGCATGTATATTTTTGATTGAATGAGTTTATTTCTTTTGGATATATACTAATGGAATTGCTGGTCACATGGTAGTTATGTTTTAAGTCGTTTCCGAATCTCCAAACTGTGTTCCACAGTTACTCAATTAATTTGCATTTCCTACAGCAGTTTATAAGCATTGCCTTTTCTCCATGGTGTCATCAACATCTATTTTTTTTTTTTTGACTTTTTAATACTATTCATTCTTACTGGTATGAGATAGTATTTCATTGTGATTTTTATTTGGCTTTCTCTGATGATTAGTGATGTTGAGCATTTTCTTATGCTTGTTGGCCACTTGTATGGCTTGTTTTGAGAAGTATCTCTTCTTGCCTTTTGCCCACTTTTTAATGGGGTTGTTTTTTGCTTATTGAATTTTGCTTGCTAAGTTCTTTACAGATTATGTGTATTAGACCATCGTCAGATGCATAGTTTGTGAATATCTTCTCTGATTCTGTAGGTTATCTGTTTACTCTGTTAACAGTTTCTTTTGCTATGCAGTAGCTCTTCAGTTTAATTAGGTCCCACTTGTCAATTTTTTTTTTTGTTGTTGTTGCAATTGCTTTCGAGGATTTAGTCATAAATTCTTCCCCAAAGTCAATGTCCAGAATGTTGGGTCCTAGGTTTTCTTCCAGGACTCTTATAATGTGAGGTCTTACATTGAAATATTTAATTTAAGTTAATTTTTGTATAAGGTGAAAGATAATTTAATTTTATTCTTCTGCAGATAGCTAGCCAACTATTCCAGCACCGTTTATTGAATAGGAAGTCCTTTTCCCACTGCTTATTTTTATTGACTATGTCGAAGATCAAAGGGATGTAGGTGTGTAGTTTTATTTCTGAGTTTTCGATTCCATTACATTGGTCTTTGTATCTGTTTTTGTACTAGTACCCTCATGCTGTTTTGTTTACATTAGCCTTGCAGTATCGTTTGAAGTGATGCCTCTGGCTTTGGCTTTGTTTTTTCTGTTTTTTTTTTTTTTCTTTGGCCATGTGGGCTCTTTATGGTTCCATATGAATTTTAGATTTTTTTTTTTCTAATTCTGTGAAAAATGACATTGGTAGTTTTATAGGAATAGCATTGAATATAGATTGCTTTAGGTATATGGCCTTTTTAATGACCTTGATTCTTCTAATCCATGAGCTTGGAACTCTTTTTTTATTTGTTTGTGTCATCTCTGATTTCTTTCAACAGTGTTTTGTAATCTTCCTTATAGATATCCTTAACCTCCTTTATAAATATATTTCTATATATCTTATTTTTGTGGCCCTTATAAATGGGATTGTATTCTTGATTTGGCTCTCAGCTTGAACATTATTGGTGTACTGAAGTGCTACTGATTTTTGTACATTGATTTTGTATCCTGAAACTTCACTGAAGTCATTTATTAGCTCTAGAGGCCTTTTGGTGGAGTCTTTAGAGTTTTCTGGGTATAGAATAATATTGTAAGTGAAGGGAGACAGTTTGACTTCTTTTTCTATTAGGATACCATTTATTTATCTTACCTGAATGCTGAGGCTAGGACTTTCAGTACTATGTTAATATGAGTGGTGAGTGTGGGCATTCTTGTCTTGTTCCAGTTCTCAAAGGGAATGGTTCCAGCTTTTGCCCATTCGGCATTGGCTGTGGGTTTGTCATAGATGGCTCTTATTGAGGTATGTTTCTTCAATGCTTAGTTAATCAAGAGTTTTTATCACCACACAAACAGAATTATAAACAAAAATCCTATGATTATCTCATTTGTTTTCAATATTACAACTAAAAGTTAGTCTTGGTTTAGACAAGGCTTCAAGAAGTAGAAGAAACTTTAGGGAAACTGGAGAGCATGTGACCCTCTGTTGAAAGGGTGGCAGCTACCCTATTTGAGTAGATGGATGTCATCCAGGAAGACAGGTCAGGGTAGGAAGACATTCCATCTTACCAAAAGAAAAAAAAAATTAAGATTTTTATATGTTATCTTCCAATATCTGTGGATGGATAATTTTATAAAAGTTTTTTAAAACATGGGAATAGGTCACATCTATGAGTCAAATGTGGATCTCTGTGGTGCTGCTGTCAAGAAAGATTTTGTATTTTTACTGTAGCTTTTGTTTTATTTAACAGAGTAAAAGTTTAGTTGTTTACTCTTGTTTTCTTTTAAAAACATATTCTTTAATGTAGAATACTCTTACTAGGTTGGTGCAAAAGTAATTAAATAGCAATACTAAAAGAAAACTGAAGCCAAAAATAGCTCCTGCCTCAAACACAAAGAGTAGAAACAAGCTTTCTTGAGTAGCTCTGGACTGGCCACTTCTTTAACAGACTGACAATCCTCTGTAGTGGGTCCTAATTATGTCCTCTGATTTTAAAGTTCCTCACTATTTTATTTGTGGCACATATGAACAATTGTCAACTAAAATCCATGTTATTTGATATACACAGTTGTATGAACATTTTGGGGGGAATTATAGATGACAGAGTTATATGTTCTTTTTTATTAATTTATTAATTCATTCAGCATATATTTATGGGATATGTACTAAATATCAGACACCAAGTTTGCTATTGGGGATAAAATGATAAAACAAGACAGGGTCTATACTGTCATAGTACTTTTGGTTGATTGGCAGATATAGGTATTAATGAAATAATCATGTAAAAAGTATAAAATTACCACCGTTGGAAAATACTGTGATAGGGAAGGCCCTCAAGTAAGAAAAGAGCTTCAATTTTTATTTGGCAATGATCTAGGTGAAGAGGATTTGGATTACATAAACAAAACTTGGTGTTGGTGCATAGGGAGCTCTAAGATGTATCCCGAATTTTAAAAGGATGTAAGCAAAAGAGGATCCTTTCAATAGAGTTCCCCATAACTATAATAACAATATTAAAAATCCCAAAGCCTCAGAGGTCTGAGCCCTGGAACAAATATAATGGCAATAGTCATCATTTGTGTTTCAGCAAGAAAGAAAAATATAAAAAAGAGGGGGTTTCAATGGAATAATGTATTCAAATGGTAGAAAGGAAATTGAACAATTACAATTTTTTGCTTTTATCTCTTTTGTCAAAGTGAATGAACTTCAGAAGGAAAATTCTAAGAGGGGAAAGTAACCTAAGTAGAAAAAAAAAAAGACTGAGTTAATTTGTCTCCAACTCACCCACATAATTTATACAGGAGAGACAGGGTTTGAATTAGACATTTAAAAAGCTAAAGGAATGAAAATTGGTTGTCATGCTCCCCATGGCTCTTATGAATTGCTTCTTTGTGCTGATTGATACTGTCTTAACTCCCCTGTCCTTTTGATCCTATTGAGGCAGATGTATAAATCCCCTAGACATCTTAATCGACACGTATGAATGCAACCCTCAGGTGAGTCTTTGTGATCATGTCTCAACTTCACTGGAGAACTTCAGCTAGCCTACTTTTTATGGAAGAGTTAGAGAAGCTTGGATTTGGAAGTCATTTTTTCTTCTCCAGTACAATGTATTACAAAAGTGCCTTCTTAACAGGTCTGTGATTATAGTCAAATGAGTTACTATTTGTAAGAAGTGTTTTGACCATATTTATCTTTAACACGAAAGACATCAAGAGATTAGGTCTCTAATTGCTTATTTAGTTTAATCAAAATATTCCAAAGACCCAAATATAGTGCCTAGAAAAATGCATATTTTATGTAAAATGAAGGTTTTACGTCCCAATTTATGGATTACATACATCAAAAAGTACTCTGCTTTGGACAAAAAAACATGGCATTGTATTTAGATTAAACTAGAGTCTAAATTTTAGCTTTTCCATTTAATATGTGACCTTATGGAGCTGAGAAATAAAAATAGGAATCACATCAATGTCATAGGAATATTCTAAGAATTAAATGTAATAAGCCTACAAAATAGTGGTTAGCAATAAGTGTGGTTGGCTACATATATGTAATTTATCATTATTATTATTTATAAAAGTTGTATTTCCTTGGCTTGAGTACTAGTGTAACAGGGCAGCAGGACAGGGCTCAGTTCCCTCCCTGATTGGATGTGCTTGAGGTTCTTGGGCTCCCTTTGCCCCAAGAATGAAGAAGGGGCCCTGGAGGCAAGGTGAGCTTACCTTTCAAGTAAATACTGGACTCAAAGAGTTTAGCAGACAGCGATTTATTAGGCAGAGAAAGAGAAAGAGAAGTAGAGAGAGCTCCCACGCTGCCGTGGGAGGGGAATCCGGAGGGGATATCTGCACAGTTAGAGAGTGGGAGACAGCTCCCACGTTGCCCGGGAGCACGAGGATCTGCAGCAGGAGTCCGCACGGGAAAGGGGCAGTGGGATTTCAATCTGGGAGCTAATCCTGCCCCATTCATGTTCTTGTCCAATGAGAGGAGTTCTTTTAAACTTCCTCCTGAGTGACTGATCTTCGACTTTGATATCGGATTGGCTGTCCACCCTCAATAGAGCACCTTCACCCCAGAGTTTTCAGCAGCTTTTTTAAACAGAGGAGCACACCTGGAATTTTACCTAGCCTGCTCACAGGAAGTCAGACGAAGAACTCTAGGTTCTGGGATGGGGAGGTGGATGGAGGCATGGCGCTGGGAAGCTCTTGGCTTTGAAACTACGCCCCTTGTGGATTCGGTTTTCCTTAGCAAAGCCCCTCACTAGAAATCTTTGTACCAAAAGTTTCCTCTTTGTTGAAATATTTTCGATAAGTTTGCTAGGTGATGGACCTGAGACTCGGGGTGCATAGGGGCGGGCTATGCCTGGGCTTCAGGAGAAGAGTTATTTAGCCAAACAGATTCAGCAATTTTTGAGGTCAGGATGGGAAAAGGGAGAAAAACGAAGGCGGGGAAGAGGCAAGTAAAAAAAAAAAAAATGTTGTAGATTGCACAATGTGTTTTAACCCCTTTGAATCTCCAAATCAGCAGTTAACACTACATTACTCAGTGATGCTTTGTTTTTAGTAGATAAGTGTGCATGACTGCATGTGTGTGTGTGTCTGCTGTGTTCTATCTCCTGGAACCATGGTTCATCTAGGTAGAGGAGGGTACGTTGCCATCTATGTATTACCTCCACTGTATTGGTTTGTGTTTTCACTGACAGGAACGGGAGAGTTCTGGCATTGGGTGAAAGGATTGGTGATGAAAGGCTTGGCTACCAATTCTAGCGTGTCATTGTTAAATAACCTTAGCATTCCAACTTATTTCCAGAACCTTCATATGTGAAACAACAGTAATTATAGTTAGCATATGCTCATAAAACCCACTGGGGTTGGCCATTAAAATATCTACTGTTATATAACATTGTAACAATGTAACAGACATACCATAGCTAACAACAAAGTCATGAGAGGATTGGTTAAACTCACTGGCGTTTTATAAAGGCTCTCTTAATGTGGTTGCAGTAATTATGCATGGTTTTAAAATTCTTTCTCTCATGAATAAAGTCACCATGGTTTTTACTGACTCTCTATACAAACCTATAAAACAAAGCGAAGACAAATTTCACTTTACTTTTCACTTTGTGTATGTTTTCCCCTCCTCTTCACATCTACTCTCCTACCCGCCAAGTTTCTCTGCTTTCACTTTGCCTCTTTCTTTCGGGTAAAATACCTTGGCTTCTTTTCATATTAAATAAATTCATCAGCAACAATATTACTTTGCTACTCTGGCGTCCATTGATTAAAAATCTGGCAGGTCGAAGGCCTGCAGAGGACGGTAACAAAGATAACTCAGACTTGACTCAGTATTCGAAGTAGACCTCTTGTTTGTGTCTGGCAGCCTCTTCTTGAGGAAATCGCCTTTCGGAATACAGAGTGGGCATGTAACCATGGCAGGAGCCAAGAGTGTGCATGTGAGCCAAGCAAGGTCAGACAGAGTCTTTTTTCAGTATTTTCAAGGAGAGAAACATAAAGAGGCATTTTCTACTCTGGTTGTTGGAATAGGAGGATGGAAGCGTGGAACCGCCGACAGCCATCTTGCCTGCCAAGTAGATTCCATGCAGAATGGATTCAAGTAGAAAATTTCATTGCTAAAGTGTGTGTTCCTCAGCTTCCCTGGAATATTTGGCAATATATTTCCTTTGAACTTAAGCCAGTTTGAATTGGCTTTCTGTCACTGGCAATTCAAAGTGTCTTACGGAATACAGACTTCTAAGAGTTCATAGTGTAATATGAAAATACAGCTAGAATCGTAAAATTGTCCTGAGGTTACCAAGCTGAACTGTACAAGTATTTCCACTTGTGATTAAAAGGGGCCGGGTGCGGTGGCTCACGCCTGTAATCCCAGAACTTTGGGAGGCCGAGGCGGGTGGATCACGAGGTCAAAAAATCGAGACCATCCTGGTCAACATGGTGAAACCCCGTCTCTCCTAAAAATACAAAAATTAGCTGGGCATGGTGGCGCGTGCCTGTAGTCCCAGCTACCCGGGAGGCTGAGGCAGGAGAATTGCTTGAACCCAGGAGGCGGAGGTTGCGGTGAGCCGAGATCGCGCCATTGCACTCCAACCTGGGTAACAAGAGCGAAACTCCGTCTCAAAATAAATAAATAAATAAATAATAAATAAATAAAATAAAATAAAATATAAAAGGAACAATTTTTTTTTTAAAATAAACCATTGCAACAAATATAGAAATGACATATTAACTGTTGCCCTAGCTTTGTCTTACCTTGATTCCAAGGTCCTAACGTTTTCAAAGAAACTCTAGTTTTATTGGTTGTGCTCAAGCTATGTATGCAGGGTAGTGGAAGTGAAGCTGTAGCTTTTTCCACCCCAGGATTTCTACTGGGCTCTCTCACTCACTGTAAATAAACATATCACCTAATGAAAACATCATACAATTAACTAAAACAACATAATAGCTATATTAACGAAAAGTCAGGCCCTTTACTTTTCCTTCCAACCGGATTGCCTCCCCAAAGCTCTGCCTGTTTATATTTTTGGAGTTACCACCAGCTGCATTAAATAGAAACTAGTTTTACACTAAAATCCCAGCACCCATTAACAACTGTCTTTGATCTCTTATTCGCAAAGTGTATAGATTATAGCAAATTGTGAAAAGGCTACATTTTCTACCTACCATATTTGGTTTCCTTCCTTTTACAAGGCCTTTTTTCAACTACAAAAATAAATGACACTCTTTCAAATTCAATTTAACAATATTAATAATAATAAGGGTCAGATTATACAGTTTGGTGAGTACTATTAGAAATGCTTTATTGATAAAAATGACAAATTGTAACATTTTTTCTTTCTAAGAGCTGAGCTTTCTACCTGTACAATTGGTTCATCATCTCACACAGCATTTTAATAGAGAGAAAGAAATGTTACAGAGAGTAAACAAACTATGAAGCCTCTAAAATTGGACTATGCCAGAACAAACAATATATTAAGCATGGACTGGCATAAGAACAGGTAAACTAACCAATAAAATAGAATGGAAAAAAGCACAAATTAACCCAACTACATTTAGAAAACTAGAATATCAAAAACGTGGATATTAAATCTCTAGGGCAAAGTGGGCTATTTAAGAAATGCTGTTGGGATAACTGTAGAGCCATTTTGAAAAAAATAAAATTAGACCAATTTTCTATAACATTAACAAGAATAAAATCCTAATGTAAGAGAAATGTAAATGTAAAGTGGAAAATGTAAAAATGTAAATGTACAAAATGAATTTAAAAATTTTATAGGAAAAAATAGGTATGAGGATACACATTAGAATTATGATTTTTAAAAGTCCAGAGACAATAAAAGAAAAGTCATATATATTTGACTATATGATTCACCAGAAATGTTTGTGCAGAGAAAAGTATTCAGAAAGGTCAAAAGATAAATGATGTTAGGAGAAAATGTGTAACATATGTTAGAAACCACTATAAAAAAGAAAAAACAGGCCAAGATTCCATAGAAAAATGAGCAAAAAGAGATGATCTAAAAATAGTCCTTAAACATATGAAAAGATATCCAATGTTCATAGTAAGAAAAAAATACAAATTAAAACTACATGAAAACACTACTTCTTAATCAGCAGATTGGCAAAGCTTCAAACACTTGCAAACAGCTTCTATTGTGGAAGTTGTGCAACTATAAGAATTCTCATCCACGCTATTGGGAATAAACAATTTTATCAAGTCTGTAGAGGGGAATCTGGCAATACGGTTTCTTCTTGCCATCAGCAATGGGGTTGGTTCCAGAATCCCTGGAAACCAAGGTCCAAGGATGCTCAAGTTCCACATATAAAGTGACTTTGCCATCTGTAAATTACTTGTAATGCCTACTATAATGTAAATGCTATGTAAATAGTTGTTACACTGTATTGTTTTAATTTGCATTTTTTTGTATTGTTATTTTTGTTTTCTTTTTTCTTCCCCAATCCACTGATTGGTGGGTCCCTGGCTGCGGAATCTGCTGATACAGAGGGCCAACTATATCTAAGAAAACTAATATGTGCTTATTCAGAAATATTTTCCTGAGAATTCATCCTAAAGATACATATCCAAAAATATGAAAATGCATATATTTACATTTCATATTTCTGTGATAGTGAAATATTAGCTGTTACTCAAATTTCCAAACATGGATATTTTTCGAGCATAGACATAAACACTAGAGTACTTGTTACACACAATGGTGTATTATGCAGCTGTAAAAATGAAAGAAAGCTGCCTTTTCTGTGAACTTTGTAGGGTCATTACCAAAATATATTGAAGAGTAATTATTAAAGTGAAAAAGGCAAGGAGCAAATATATCTATCTATATCAATATAGATACATAATGCTATCTTTTGTTTAAGAAAGATGAGTAAATAAAATAAAAAAACTATGATCTAATAATCTTTACAAAAATGAACCAGGAAGGATAAATAAGAAAACAATGTAGCTGGCTACTTACAGGGAGTGAGGAAAAGCTATATTTCTGGATATAGCTTTTCTACACTTTGACTTTTGGAAGCATGTTAATGGGGATCTATATTCAGAATGTAACTTTATATCATAAGGCTGGAAAAATAGGCAGAAAATAAACTAGAAACAATCGAACTCATTCTTTTCAAATAAATAAAATAATCACACGGAGGGAAGAAAAGGTGTGACAGAACAAATTCAAGGACATTTTTACCCAGAATTTGACTAATTACTCATTCTTGCAGTCAGGGAAAAAGAGCAAATAAAACCTGGAATCTTTTGGGTGGATTCATTATAATGGTGTAGGTACAGCAATTCTAAAACTATTATAGCTATATTAATGGATTAACAATGAATGAATGTCAGAAATATTAGCAGTTCTATTTTATCTTTTTTAATTTTTGTAGGTATATATAGGTGTATATATTTATGGGTTACATGAGGTATTTTGATAAAGACATGCAATGCAAAATAATCATATCAAGGAAAATGGGATGTTCATCACCTCAAGCATTTATTCTTTGTGTTGCAGGCATTCCAATTATACTTTTGTAGTTATTTTTAAATGTACAATTAAATTATTTTGGACTATAGTCAACCTGTTGTGCTAGCCAGTACTAGGTCTTATTCATCATTTCTAAATTTATTTTGTACTCCCTAACCATCCCCACTTTCCCCTACCCCCTATTACCCTTCCCAGCCTATAATAACAACCCTTCTCTCTTTCTCCAGGATTTCAGTTGTTTTAAGTTTTATCTTCTGCAAATAAGTGAGAACATGTGAAATTTGTCTTTCTGTGCCTGGCTTATTTCACTTAAAATAATGACCTCCAGTTACATCCATGTTGTTGCAAATGGCAGGATCTCATTCTTTTTATGACTGAATAGTACTACACTGTGTATTTGTATCACATTTTCTTTATCAATTCATTGGTAGATGGACACTTAGGTTGCCCCCAAAGTATAGCTATGTTGAATAATGCTGCAGTAATCATGCAAGTGCAGATATCTCTTTGATATACTAATTTCTTTCTTTTGGGTATATACCTCACAGTAGCATGGCTGAATTTTGTAGGAGCTCCATTTTTAGATTTTTGAAGAAGCTCCAAACTGTTGCCCATAATGGTTATACAACTTGAATTCCCACCAACAATGTATAACTAAAAGAGTAAAGAGTATAATTGGAATGTCTGCAACACAAAGGATAAATGCTTGAGGTGATGAATATCACATTTACCCTGATGTGATAATTTTGCATTGCATGTCTATATCAGTATTTCTCATGTAACCATCAATATATACACCTACTATGTACCCACAAAAATTAAAAATTAAACATTAAAAAAATTGAAATTCCTTTTCCTTCACATCCTCATCAGCATTTGTTATTGTCTGTCTTAGATAAACTCCATTTTAACTGGGTTGAGGTAATATCTCATTGTAGTTTTGATTTGCATTTCTCAAATCGTTAAGTGATGTTGAGCACCTTTTTATATATCGGTTTGCCATTTGTACATTTTCTTTTGATAAATATTTATTCAGAACTTTTTCCCATTTACAAAATTAGATTATATTTTTTCCTATAGAGTTGTTTGAGCTCCTTAGATATTCTGCTTATTAATTGTTTATCAGATGGATAGATTGCAAATATTTTATCCCATTGTGTGGGTTGTCTCTTTACTTTGTTGATTATTTCCTCAGCTGAGCAGAAGATTTTTAACTTGATGTGATGCCATTTATTCAGTTTCACTTTGGTTGCTTATGCTTGTGGGTTTATTGCTCAAGAAATCATTCCCATTCCAATATCTTAGAGAGTTTCCCCAATGTTTTCTTTTAGTAATTTCGTAGTATAATGTCTTAGGTTTTTCTTTAATCTATTTTGATTTGATTTTTGTACATGGCAAGACAGCTTTCCAAATTCATTCTTCTGCATATGAATATTCAGTTTCCCAGCACCATTTATTAAAGAAGCTGTCCTTTCCCTAATCTATGTTCTTGGCACCTTTGTCAAAAATAAATTTGCTATAGGTATATGGATTTATTTCTGTGCTCTCTATGTGATCCACTGGTCTATGTGCTTGTTTTTGTGGCAGTACCATGCCATTTTGGTTACTATAGCTCTGTAGTATAATTTGAGGTCAGGTAGTGTTATTCCTTCAGAATAAGAAAATATAAGAAGACATGCAAATAGAAAACAGATATAAGAAAAGATTTTCTTTTTGCTAAGGATAGCTCTGGATATTTGGAGTCTTTTATTATTACACATACATTTTAGGATTTTTTTCTTCTATTTCTGTGAAAAACGTCATTGGTATTTTAATAGAAATTGCATTGTATCTGTAGATTGCCTTAGGTAGTATGGACATTTTAATAATATTGAGTCTTCTAATCCATGAATATGAAATATCTTTCCATTTTACTATGGCCTCTTCAATTTGTTTTATTAGTGTTTTATAGTTTTTATTGTAGAGATCTTTCTCATCTTTCTTTCTTGATTACTTCCTAGGTATTTAAGTTTATTTGTAGCTATTAAAAATGGAATTACAGTCTTAATTTATTTTTCAGATTGCTCACTGTTGGCTTGTAGAAATATATTGACTTTTGTTGTTAATTTTGTATCCTGGAACTTTACTAAATTTATTAGTTCTAATATTTTTTGATGGAGTCTTTAGGTTTTCCAAATATAAGATTGTATCATCTGCAAACAAGGATAATTTGACTTCTTCCTTTCCAATTTAGATGTATTTATTAGGTTGCTACAAAAGTAATTGTTTTTTTTGCCATTATTAACAGTGGGAAAATTATTATATTGGGATCTCTTTCCTTAGCTTAAATATTTACATTATATATCAGGGTGCTCCAGTATTGGGAACATATTATTTACAATTATTATATCCTCTCATTGAATTGATTTCTTTATATTATATAATGACCTACTTTTCTCTTACAGTTCTAGTCTTAAAATATACTTTGTCAAATATAAGTGTAGCAACTCCTGCTCTTTTTTGGTTTCCATTGGCATAAAGTATCTTTTTTCCATCCCGTTATTTTCATTCTATGTGTGTCTTTACAGGTTGTAAGTTTCTTGAAGGCAAAAGAGCATGGGGTCTTGTTATTTCATCCATTCAGCCATTCCATGTTTTTTACTGGAGTTTAGTTTATTTATACTCAATGCTATCATTGATAAATAAGGACTGACTCATACCATTTTATTATTTTTTAACTGGCTGTTTTGTGGTCTTCTTTCCTTCTTTCACTCCTTCCTGTCTTATTTTAGTGAAGATGATTTTCTTTAATGGTATGATTTAATTTCTTGCTTTTAATTTTTTGTGTGTCTGTTGTATGATTTTTAATTTTTAGGTTGCTGTGAGGCTTGTAAATACCATCTTATAACCTATTCTTTTAAGCTGTTAACAACTTAACATAGACAAACAAGCAAAAAGAAACTGAACAAAAACTCTATGCTATAACTTTGTCCCCCACTTTTAAAATTTTGTTGTTTCGATTTGTACCTTATTGTACTACCTAGGTCTTAGAAAAGTTGCTGTAGTTATTTTTGATTGCTTCATTTTTTAGTCTTTCTACTTAAGATTAGAATACCACATACCACGGTTTACATACCACAGTTACATACTATAGTTGCAGTCTTATAATATTCTTTGTTTTTCTGTGTACATACTTTGATGGTTCATACTGAGTGTCAACCTGATTAGATTGAAGTATACAAAGTATTGATCCCAGTGTCTGTAAGGAAGTGTGTCTCTGAGGAAGTGTGTCTGTGAGGGTGTTGACAAAAGAGATTAACATTTGAGTCAGTGGGCTGGAGAAGGTAGATCCACCCTTAATCTGGTGGGCACAATCTAATCAGTTGCCAGTGACTAAAAAGCAGGCAGAAAAACGTGAAAGAGAGATGGGCCTAGCCTCCCCGCCTACATTTTTCTCCTGTGCCGAATGCGTCCTTCCCTCAAACATCAGACTCTAAGTCCTTGAGTTTTGGGGCTCAGACTGGGTCTCCTTGCTCCTTAGTTTGCAGAGAGCCTATTGTGGGACCTTGTGATCATGTAAAATTAATACTGAATAAACTCCCCTTTAAATATTTTATATATATAATATATATTTTATATATATATTATTATGAATAAGATATATATTATATATAATATATATTTTATTTATATATTATATATATAATATATGTTATATATATATAATATATATATAATATATGTTATATATATATATAATATATATAATATATGTTATATATATATCCTGTTTGATCTTTCCCTGTAAGAGAACACTGACTAAAACAATACTATTGCCAGTGAATTTTGCACCTTCAGATGATGTCTTATTGCCCATTAATATCCTTTTGTTTCGGATTGAAGTACTTCCTTTAGCATTTCTTATAGGGCAGGTCTGAGGTTTATTAAATCCCTTAGCTTTTGTTTGTCTGGAGTTTTTTTTTTATTTTTTTGACAAAATTCAACATCTGTTTATTATAAAAACTCTCAAGAGATACATAAATTGATGGGACACTTTCTGTATAAGCAAAATAACACCTGAGAACACCTGTATCTATCATTACACATGATGGTGAAAATTTGAAAGCTTTCCTTTTTTTTTATTGGTACTTTTTAAAAATTGTACTTTAGGTGCTAGGGGAGCATGTGCAGATTATGCAGGGTTGTTGCATAGGTACTTACATGGCAAGGTCGTTTGCTGCACCATCACCTATATCTGACATTTCTCCCTATGTTATCCCTCCCCAACCTCCCAACCCCCTGCTGTGCCTCCGCTAGAATCTCCCAACAGACCCCAGTGTGTGATGCTCCCCTCCCTGTGTCCATGTTTTCTCATTGTTCAACACCCACCTATGAGGGAAGTTTGCTGGTTGTATACTGTATGGTAAACATCTTTTCAGTCAGCATTTTAAATATGTCATGCCACTCACTCTTGGCCTATAAGGTTTCCATTAAAAAGTCTGCTGCCAGACATATTAGAGCCTGTTGTACATTATTTGTTTCTTCTCTCTTGCTCCTTTTAGAATTCTTTATTTTTGGCTTATGGAAGTTTGATTATTAAATGCCTTGAGGTTATCTTCTTTGGTTTAAATCTGCTGAATGTTCTATAACCTACTTGCACTTGGATAATGATATCTTTCTGTAGGTTTGAGAAGTTCTCTGACATTATCCTTTTGAATGAACTTAGTACCCCTATCTCTTCTCTACCTCCTCTTTAAAGACAGTAAAGCTTAGATTTGCCCTTTTGAGGCTGTTTTCTAGATTTTGTAGGCATGCTTTATTCTTTTTTATTTTTCTTTTGTCTCCTATGAATTTGTATTTTCAAATAGCCTGTCTTTAAGCTCACTAATTCTTTCCTCTCCTTCATTAATCCTGCTACTCAGAGATGATGATGTATTCTCCAGTATGTCAATTGCATTCTTTAACTCCAGAATTTCCGTTTGATTCTTTTTAATTATTTCAATCTCCTTGTTGAATTTATCTAATAGAATCCTGAATTCCTTCTCTGTGTTATCTTGAATTTCTTTGAGTTTCCTCAACACAAATATTTTGAATTTTATTTCTAAACGGGACCAATCCAGGATTGGTCCATGGTGCCTTCTTGAGTTCATTTTGTGACATTATGCTTTTCTGGATGGTCTTGATACTTGTGGCTGTTAATTGGTGTTTGGGCATTGAAGAGTTACGTATTCATTTTAGTTTTTTCACTCTGTGTTTGTTTGTGCCCATCCTTTTTGGGAAGGCTTTCCAGGTATTCAAAAGGACTTGGGTGTTGCGATCTAATCCGCATCTGCATTAGAGTGCACTCCAAGCCCAGTAATACTATAGCTGTTGTAGACTTGTTGAGGTATCACCTTGGTGGTCTTGAATAAGAGCTAGAAGAATTCTCTGGGTTACTAGGCAAAGACTTTTGTTCTCTTCTGTTACTTTCTCCTAAACAAGTAGAATTTCTCCCTGTGCTGAGATGTCTGCGGTTGGAGGTGGAGTGACACAAGCACCCTTGTGGCCACCAACACCATGACTGTGCTGGATCAGGCCTGAAGCCAGCACAGTACTGGGTATCACCCAAGGCTCGCTGTAACCACCACCTGGTTACTACCTATGTTTACTCAATGTCTCAGAGCTCTACAATGAGCAGGTAACAAAGCTATCCAGGCTTTTGTTCTTCCCTTGAGATTGATGAGTTCCCTAGGCCCTGGATGGGTTCACAGATGTCATCCTGAAGTTAGGGACTAAGTCAAAAACCTTACAAATCTACCTGGAGTTCTAGTCTACTATGGCTGATCTGGTCCTCAAACCACAAACCATTGTCCTTTAAACTGTTCCCTTCCCTTTCCACAGGCCGAGGAACCATACCCTGTAGCCACCACCATAAGAAGCCTACAGAGAGTTTTGCCAGACTACTTCCAATATTCACTTGATACCCAAGATCTCTTCAGTCAGCCTGTGGTGGATGCTAGCAAGCCTGGGACTCACCTATCAAGGCAATGGGCTCTCTTTTGGACCAGAGCAGGTCCAGAAATGCCATCCAATCACCAGGGCCTTGAATAGAAGAACCCTCTTGGTGCTCTACTCCACTGTTACCAAAGATGGTACCTAAGGCGCAAGGCAAAGCTCCCTTTACATTTATCTCTGCTTTTCTCAAGCAGAAGGAGTTTCTAACTGTAGCCACCACCTAAACTCAGCACATCTAAGAGTCTCCTCCAAGGCCGTAGTGTACTCTCTGAGTATTGCTGCTCATTATTCAGAGCCCAAAGGATCCTTAGTCAACAGGCAATCGATCCTGCCAAGACTTGGTTCTTCCCTTCAAGGCAGCAGGTTGCTTCTGACCCATAGTGTGTCTATATATGCTATCCAGGAGCTAGGTCCTGGAATGGGGTCCTCGCCACTCTATCCAGTGCCCTATTCTACTATGGCTGACCTGGTATCTAAGATGCAAGACAAAAATCCTCTTCACTCTTCCCTCTCCTCTCGTCAAGTGAAAGCAAGGGATCTCCTGTAGAGCTGATAGCTGTGCTGCTTGTGGTTGAGGGAGAAAAGGTACAAACACTTCTTTAGCTGTTGTGGCTGAGTTTCTACTAAGCCATGTGCATCCCAACTCTACTGACTCTGAGCACAGCTCAGTACTAGGGCTTGCAGTCCCTGTGGCCTAGATTGCCTGTTAAATTGATTTAATGCCCCAGAGCACTTCAGCCTGTAATGGTGAGGCCTGCCAGAACTTGAGTTTCAACCACTGGAATGGATGATTCCCCTATGGCTAGGGCTAGTCTGAATGTTTCCTTCATGGGCAGGCATAGCTTAATTCAGTCTAATTTTGCCTTTCACCATGACAGGGCAGCACCGATTTTAATAGGAGTCTATTTGCTGCAAACTCCTTCTCCCAATTGCATAGACTTCTGTGTACCATGTGACCACTGTTGGGGTGGGGTAGGGAAAGGGTGATAGTGGCAATTGAAGACTGTCTTTTTTACCCTCCTCAGTGCCTCATTCAGTGATATGAATTTAACACCAGGTACTGTGAGTGATCACTTGATTTTTGTTTCTTATGATGGTGATTTTTTTGTGTAGCTGGTTGTTAAATTTGGTGTACCTGTGAAGGGGGCACAATAAATGGGGCTTTCTATTGCTATCTTGCGCTTCCTTTTCTCTCTTTTTAGTTTTTGGAGAAATCATAATACTCTTTGCCACATGGCTATACTAATTTACATTTCCATGAATATTGGACAAGAGTTACCCTTCCTCTGCATCCTCACCAGCATGTGTCATTTTTTTTCTAACTTTTTTATAGTAACCATTCTTACTGGAGCGAGATAATATTTCATTGTGGTTTGATTTGCATTTCCCTAGTGATAAGTAATATCGAGCATTTATTCATATGCCTGTCAGTCATTGTTTGTCTCCTTTTGAGAAATCTCTCTTCAGATCCTTTGAGTTGTTTGAGTTCCTTGCATAGTCTGAATATTAGTGCCTTGAATAGACTGCAAATATTTTCTCCCATTCTACAGGTTCTGACTTCACTCTGTGATTGTTTCCCTCCCTGTGCAGAAGCTTTTTACTTTAACATAATTATATTTGTCTACATTTGGTTTTATTGCTAGTGCTTTTGAAGTCATAGCCGTAAAGTCTTTGTTCAGACAAATATGCTAAATTATAACTACTAGGTTTTCTTCTAGTAACTTTATAGTTATGAGGCTTAGATTTAAGTCTTTAATCCATTTTGAGTTGTTTTTACATAAGGCGAGAGATACAGGTATAGTTTTATTTTCTGTGTGTAGATATTCAGTGTTCCCATCATCATTTAACAAAAAAATGTGCTTTCCCCAATGTATGTTCTTGGTGTCTTTGTAAAAAATTAGTTGTCTATAAATATGTGAATTTATTTTTGTGTTCTCTATTCTGTTTCATTAGTCTATGTGTCTGTTTTAATATCACTATTATGGTATTTTGGTTTATGGTTTGTAGTATATTTTGAAATCAGGTAATGTAATGCCTCTAGCTTTGCTCTTTTTACTGAGAATGGCATGATTACAGGCACCCAGGGAGATGTAAGTGCTGGAACATATAGATCATTTCATATATGATATAAGTTTATACAGATGATATAAAATTTATGACATAAGTTTAACATCTTTCAACACCTACATCAGAAAAAAAGAAAAGTTTCTGATTAATAATCTAAGTTTTCCTCTTAAAACACTAGAAAAAATCCAGCCGTCAAAGTAATTCAATAGATCAACTAAACCTGATTCAAAATAATGCTACAAATGTTTAGCCATATACTCACATTTATTTTTTCAAAACACAGTGAAAAATGAATTCTATTTTTCAATTGTAGGATTTCTTAGAATGTATTTATTGAACACAAAATAATAGAATAAAGAAAAAAGAGGAAAGGAAAAAAGACAGAAACAGAAAACATATAGCAAAATAACAAATATAAAGCTAACCATATCAATAATTACATTAAGTGTTTAAGATTGAAGTTATACAAATATATGTTACTTTTGTGGTAATGAAGCCTTAGAGGGTATACAATGACTCTCGCCTTTTGGTAAATTAATTGAGAAAGTCACCCACACAAACACATTCTAAGGATGTCAACATTTGGGTAACAGCAGAGATCACAGAGTTTTGAGATTGGCTACCTACACTTTTTTCTTCTTGGAGTTTAAATGCAAAAATTATCCTGATTTAGGCATCATGTTGTAAATTACATATTGACTCCAAAAAACACATGCTCATTTAAGAAGTACTGTGGTTTGGAACAGAGGAACATTGGCTTGGAACATGTCGGCAACAGAAGGAGTGAGAACCCTAGAAGACATCAATCTCCTTCCAGATAAAAAGAGAGGTTATTTGATAAAGTTTATGAAAAAGAGCCAGTGATGAGAAATAGTATTTCTTTCAGTTTAGAATTTATGGGAGTTTTTACATATATCATCTGCATACTAACTCTGGATAGAGAAGAGATATGACTTACATTGTGCCCATTTTAGATATAAGAATGTGGAAGTTCATGCAGTTGAAGCATCTGGAACAAGATTGCTCAGTTACTTAGCTGAATTTCTTTCTTACATCAAGACAATGAATTACCAAGAGATATAAGATTAAGTCTCTGCCAAAGGAAAATCTTATCGGATTCATTTATGCAGAGTGCATATACATAGCAATATACATACTCCAGTGCTAAATGTTACATGCAGATTAAACACTGAGAGAATGTTCAGAGAAAGAAAGAACAATGCATCGGCTTCTCTACTTTTGTCCTTGGCGTAGATTTATATGATGAAATTGTTCAAGATTGGTGCTGATATTGTACTTATAACTTTCATCTAGAAATTAAATAATGGGCTGTCATGTTAAAGAAATCAATGTTGATTCTTCAAGATTTTCTGTTCTTTACTATTTATTAATCAAAAATTACTGAGGGTATGAATATGTGTAAATTTCAGTATGAGTCATTCTTGTTTTTTCCATAAGGCCCAGTAATAATAATGAGCTCTATTTCATTTGCTGAATGTTAATAAATAAATTTGCACATAATCAAATTTCATTTATTTTTCTCAAGTTGTTTTGATTGGTCATTTAATTATTTTTAATATAAATATCAATTTAAGTCATTTTATTATAAATTAGGGCCATTGACTACTCACTGTAGAACAAGTGCTTTAGAAAGTAGAAAATATACGCTTAAATCTACACTGAACTTCATCCTTCTGGCAATGTACAATGCACTAAGTTATTTCTTTTAAAGTAAATTACTTCCTTCACTGCATTTAGACAGATTATTTCAGTTAACTCTAGCAAGATCATTAAGCATAATTAATAGTAATGTGAATGAGATTATAAAATAGTCCTAGGAGAACAATAAAAAATATATGCTCCTATTCTTTAAGATGGATTTTTGTTAAGACTAGTAATTTTAATAATTGCCATGCTTTGAATTTCAGTTCAATAAATATTTCATGAAAACACATCATAAGCCAAGTAATTATCTAGGAGCAGAACTTGATTTGGAATTGTCATTCAGTCATTCTTGGGGAAGCGGAAGTGAAGTATAAGGGCTGAGCAGAAGAAAGATAAGCCAGGAAGTACTTTCCATTGGGTCTAGCTTTGATCTGATCCCAGGGAAGGGCCAGAGTACAACTTGTACCATATAGTGTGTCCTGTCTTAAAAAAAAGGGACAGATCGTTTGTATCCCTGTGCCAGTTAGTCAGGTACTGAGGTCTTCCCTGTGTTTGTGTGGATGGCTCCTTTAACATTAGGTCATTTGTTAGAAATGAAGTTAGGGGCAGCTGTGAGCCAACACTATCGGGGGCTAGGAGCTTTGGCTGATAGTGAGAATTTGAAAGTAGAACAAACTGCATCCAGCACATTATATAAGGAGAATATTCTGCTCTCTAGATATCAACAATTCAAACACACATTGGCACATGTTTATATATTCAATATGTTACTCCAAAAATATTTGCCAATAAATTTAAGAACAACTCCAGATTTGGAGGCTTGATGGACATGTTGTTGAGATTCATTTTCTCTGAAGTGAAGGCTTTATTCAGAATATTTATATAAAACTTTTATAAAGAACTCATGTTCTTATAAAAATGAAAATTTGAACACAGACATTCATAGAGGAAAGACAATGAAGGACCACAGGGAGAAGACCACCATCTATAAGCCAAGAAGAGAGGCCTGAATAAATACGTCCCATATAACCTTCAGAAATAATCAATTCCAATGAATGTTGATTAGTCTTCTGGCTTCCAGAACTGTGCAGCAATACATTTCTGTGCTTTAAACCATTCAGTTTGTGGTGCATTGTTAGAACAACCCCAGCATTTAATTATCTATCTATCTCTCTAATTCACTCAATCTACAGTGCTATTACATAGTGCCTAGAATATAGTTAATGCTCAAGAAATGATAGCTATCAAATTGTTATCATAATATCAATGTAACAGTAAAATACTAAGAGGAATTCTTGAACAAAATATGATGACATACAGATTATCATCACTCTTAAATCAGGGCATCTATTCAGTTACTGATAGCTTTGTGATAGAATTCTAGGTTAATTTGGGCAAAAAATAAAAGTTGTTTATTCAGATCAGGAAGGTGTCAGAGTTTGACATTCATTTCCTTTTGTTTTTACTTTATAAATTAATTTCTTACCATTTCTTTCTCGACTGTTAATTAAAATTTATGTTGATATTTCACACAAAAGCTTATTTTAATGGCAATATGTAGATACACAGAAATTTATATTCCTGATGCCTACATGTGAAGAGAAAGCCTTAACAACTAACCAGGTAATGTGGCAATATCACTCCAGACTGCATGACAACAGACATCTTATATATTAAATGTCCATGCCTTAAAAAAATACTTTAAATTTAGAAGGTGTAGAGGCCTCTTTTAGTATCTCAGTTGTCCTTTTGCCGCCATGTACCCTACATATACTTTAACATCCTCTTCTCCCCACACAGCTGACCTGCAATGACATTGAAAGAGACTAGGTTACCTAGCACCATCATGACTCAAAGTTCACCAATGCATAATTCTCAGCATAACTAGAACTGTACTTAGAATGATATTTAGATCTTGAGAATGTAAAGAATGCTTGATATTGACACCTATTACTTGGTTTATGTAAAATGTAAAAAAAATCATGTCTAACTCATCAAACAACTTATGTTCAAAATGCTCTTTTGACATGAGTGTTATTTTCCTTTGGGTGATAAAACCAAGGTTGTGCAATCAGATGTATCAACATGAATGGTTTGTGTTTTCTTACTGCAGGGAAAGATAAGAAAATAAAGGCTTTTGGTGCCTGATGAGGTTTGCTTATAACTGTATTTTTCTATAATCTGCAAAAGTTCATTCAGTAGTCCTTCTTCCTTGTAGTCTAGAAAGGGAGAGATTAGTGATAGGGAAGAAAGAATTGCTACCCCAGAAAATGGAGTCACTCTGGTAATGATCAGCTCCTGAAAGTCGTAACCAAAACTGACTACATAATCTGGGGAGGCCAGTGCAAAAAAAAAAACCATGGGTCCCCTGCTCGAATACTGTTAAGAACTTAAAGGCAGCAACCACAGAGCACTAAGTTCTGCCTAGGCCCAGCACAATTCATGTACTTTTGATACTGGTTCTGGAAGGAATTTTCAAATAATAGCAATGATAGTTAACATTTATAATGTCCTTTCAATGTGTTGAATTCTTCCCTAAGTAATTTATAGAAATTAACTCATACGTCTGCAAATAATCTATGAAGTAAGGTCTAAGTGTATCCACATATTTTTTAAATGTTAATTTATTTTTATTGATATACAATAGTTGTACTTTCTGAGGGGGTCTGTGTGATATTTTGATACCAATACACAATGTGTAATGACCAAATCAGCGTAATTGAAATATCAATCACCTCAAACATCTTTTTTTGTATTGAGAATCTTATAATTCTTTTCTGGCTATTTTGAAACATATAATGCATTATTGTTAACTATAATTTCTTCACTGTGCTGTGGAATACTAGAACTTATTCTTTCTACCTGACTGTATTTTTTCACTTCTTATAATTTGTCTTTATTCTTCTCTCCTCCCTTTTCTATCCTCTGTTAATCTCAATGCTACTTTTGACCCTTAGGACAGCCACATTTGTAACTCCCACATATGAGAAAGAACATCCCATATTTGTCTTTCTGTAACTGGCTTTTTTCACTTAACATAATAACCTCTGGTTCCTTCCATGTTATCTGTATCTACATGTAAAGATAAGAAAACCGAAGGCCAGAAACATTTTAATAACTTGCTCAAAGATATATAACTGATTGGTGCCAGAGCCAGTAAAATCCAGGCATTTTGTTTTCAGAGCCATATTTTTAAGTACCAGCTATTCTGCTTTCTTCTAAGTAAAAATCTCCCTAAAGAAAATTATGTTTTAACATAAATTATCTCTTGCTGAAGATTCAGCACAAAGAAATATTCCCCAATAGCTGCACTTGGATTGGTAACTCTCTATAAGGGCAGTTTGTGCTTAGCAAATGCTTCTTGCCGTGTCATAATTGGTTTGTAGGTCAATTAGAATCACCATTAATCACTTTTATGCACAGCATTGATTTCATAAGATAATGAACCTAATTATGATTGTTTACATGAACCTACTATAGGCTGAGTTAATCTGGTTTTCTTTGATACTATTTTTAATAATTCTACATATACTTGATATTTTTATTTTTGAGTAACAATACATTTAATTTTTTAGGTGATAACAATTAGTTGATGACTTTTTTGTGATCTAAAAATTCTGTTCACTAAGAAAGTAATCCTGATCACAGCAAGTTATCATAATGCAGTCTGCATGTGTTATTAATCAAAACTAGAACAGCTGGAACCCCCAAACAGCAAGGGATTCAGCACACCAAAATGCCAAACTTAATTATAAATGGGAATGTGTTTGTCCAGTAGAGGCAGTCATAGTCAAGGCTGCTTAGATGCAAAGCATTCTGCCTCTGGGGAAACTGGTGATTGGCTTGTTATTCTTAAAATGGTGTAGCCAGTGGAGAAAACGGACCTTCCTGCTATTGTTGAAATAGAGCGAAAGGTGGCTGGGCGCAGTGGTACATGCCTGTAATCCCAGCAGTTTGGGAGGCTGAGGCGGGCAGATCATGAGGTCAAGAGATGGAGACCATCCTGGCCAACATGGTGAAACCCCGTCTCTACTAAAAATACAAAACTTAGCTGGACATGGTGTCACACACCTGTGATCCCAGCTACTCAGGAGGCTGAGGCAGGAGAATCGTTTGAACCTGGGAGACGGAGGTTGCAGTGAGCAGAGATCATGCCACTGCACTTCAGCCTGGCAACAGAGCAAGACTCCCATCTCAAAAAAAAAAGAAAGAAAGAAAGAAAAAAGAAATACAGAGAAAGGCAAACCAACCAATGAAGAACCATGGTCATGGAGTGGCCATCATTTCCATTCTGATTTGTAAAGGTAGTGAAGCCTAAGTATCTAAACTGACAAACTCAAGTGCCTGTTGATCTGTAGGCCAGCAGGAAACTGATCTTCAGGAGGGGTGGCAATGACTGGGATGACTGCGTAAGAAGCATAAGCAACACTGAATGAAGTTCTGTTATAAATTTGTTAATATTGATTTGAAACATTTGTTTAAATTGTAATCAATTCAGAGAAGTTTCTTACTTTAAATATTAAACCTATATGTCCTTCTTTCAAGGGTATCATTAGAGTGCAAACTGTCTTGAACATCTAATATGGGACCTGGACTACAGTAGGTAGTAACTGATTTTTTGTTGAATGAATGAGCAAGTAAATGAATGACTCACAGAATCATGATTTTTTTTTTTTTTTTTTTTGGTGGGGGCAGTGTGAGTGGGAAGGGAAAATATCCAAGTTTACCTAGAAAATATAATAGTTTTTAATTATGAAAAATTGCATTACTCATTTCTGAGCTAAAGTTCTCAGATCATCTTCTGAACAACAACACATTCCTGTTGTTCAAATTTACAAATATAAAGCAACCCTTGCCCTTTTATGCCTGATATTAAAGCTGATTCCTATAACTTTATTGAGCAATATAGAACAGCAGCCTAATAGGCCTATCAAAGGGTTAGATTGTGAATTTTAAATAAAAATTGTTTTTAAAATGTATTGTAATTGAGGCCAGCCTAAGAGAGTAGTTACATCTCTCTCTCTCTCTCTCTCTATATATATATATATATATTTTAAAACAATTTTTATTTAAAATTCACAATCTAACCCTTTGATAGGTCTATTAGGCCTATATATATATTATATATATATTATATACATATCATGGAACACTACTTAGCCATAAAAAGGAAAGAAATAATGTCATTTATGTGAGATATATATGTATGTGAGATATATATATATCTCTCACCTAAATGTCTTTTATTTTGAAAATGTGTATTTTAATCTGATTGTACGTCAAATTATGAGTAGTTGAGAGAATAAAAATAATGCAACTAATGAAAGTTTGCATTGCTATGAATAAGAAGGTAGTTAGATTTGTTATATATAAAGAGTATATTATATAGAATAAAAGGACCTGAGCTGTCATCCTAGCTATGTGAATTTGAGAAAGTTACTTAATCTCTCTTGGCTCCTGTTTCTCTTTGATAAAATGGGAATACCAGCACCAATATCCAGTAGTGTGTTAGGCTGATGGTTTGGCCCCAGTAATTGTTAAATATTCATGAATTTTACAAGCCCACTTTTAAGTCATTTGTTAGGTGAATGTGGCCATGATGAAGGTACTTATGCCACAGAAATGGTCAGGGTACTTTATTTATTTACTTTTTGAGAGCCAGTTTACTAGCATACTTCTGTTTGTTACTGTAAAGAGAAAATGGGACTCCTACCGTTGGCAACACATCAATGAACCTGAAGGACATTATACTGAGGCACAGAAACTAATACTGCATTATTCCACTTGTATGATATGTCTAAAGTATCAAACTGGTACAAGCAGAGAACAGGATTCTGGTTGCCAGGAGATTGAGGAAGGGGGACATAGGGAATTGCTGAGTGGGTATAAAGTTTCAGTTATGCAAAATGAATACTTTCTAGAAACCTGCTGTGTAACACTGTATCTACAGGTAACAATGCAATATGGTGCACTATAAAATACGCCAAGAAAAAAAAAATTTCATGTTACGTGTTTTTACTACCAACAAATAAAACAACAAAGCAACAAAAAATAAAAACACACACAGAGGAACAAAAGATAATTTTCGGAAGTGATTGATATGCTTACTACCTTAATTGTGGTGATGGTATTATGCATATATGAATATGCACAAACTCATCAAAATGTATACATTAAATATGTGCAATTTTTGTACATCAGTTATACCTCAACGAAACCTTAAAAAATTAGAAAGTGTGATAATGTACGTAGAAGTATTTTCTAATCCTCTACGATCCATTCTTATAAATTAGAGGAGTACTGTCAAAGTGATTTATTACTGATTTGCCTCCAATACGTTTTTTATTACTAACCTATAATTCAATTTGTTTAATTTTATAAAAGATTAGGATAAAATTATTTTTATTATTATCATATTGGAGACAGAGTCTTGCTCTGTCACCCAGGCTGGAGTGCAGTGGCATGATTTCAGCTCACTGCAACCTCTGCCTCTCAGCCCCCCAAATAGCTGGGATTACAGATGTGAGCCACCAAGCCCGGTTAATTTTTTTATTTTTAGTAGAGATGGGCTTTCATCATTTTGACCAGGCTGATCTTGAACTCCTGACCTCAGGTGATCTACCTGCCTCAGTGTCCCAAAGTGCTGGGATTACTGGGCAAGCTACTGTGCCCAGCTGGATAAATTCTTAAGAAATACCATTTTAAGATATACACACACACATGCACACACACATACACATACACACACACACACACAAATACACACCCAAGAAAATAAGCAAGGTTGTCTTTGGAGGAGCATCACTGAAAAGATAAACTTAAAAGAATAGTAACTTTTACTCTCTTGAAGAATATGAAACAAGTCAAACAAATAAATCCACATAGTGATTTTTTAAAAGGGTAAATGAATTCAAGTGAGCAGTGAAAAACGCTTTAGATAGGAATTCCTAAAAAGGAAAAGTCGTTGACCAGAAACTGATTATTGACAAAACAGCTCCATGTGCAAAATCTTTTAAATTGTATAAAAACCTTGAGTAAGAAAAATGTATTTCTTATATTTTTAGAACACCTGTGCATGATAACATGGTGTCTGAATGTTCTCTCCAAAATATATTCTCTCTCAAATGTCGGTGTAGTTCAGCGACCAGGAATCTCATTCTAGGTCGCACACTCCTCAGAGAGCAAAGGATAATTTTTCATGACTGCTCCATTTCCTCGATGTTCCCTTTCCCATGGCGTCCATGCTACTCTCAACCTTTTTATTCCCTCTCTTAGTTCCTTCTCTCTCTGCTCCACCGCCTCTCCCCCACTTTCCCCTGTTCTCATCTACTTCCCTGTCATTCATTTACCATTCTAGAATACTAAAACACTGACTTCCTCTGTTTTCCAAGCATTCCCCACTCGTCTTTTTATTTTTTCCCACTACAGTCTTTACTCAGTTATTTCCTCTGCCTGAAGTGTCATGCATCCTGTTACACAATAGGCTCTGAATATCCAAATACAAGTTCCAACTCGAATGTTATTTATCTGTGTTACGGTTATTTTAGTTTCCTAAGGCTGCAGAAACGCATGATCACAAACGGTAGTGTAACATAACAGAAATACACTGTCTTACAGTTTGGGAAGCCCAAAGTCAGAAATCAAGGTATTGGCAGGGTCACACTCTCTGAAGACTCTACAGGAGAATCCTTTCCTTGCTTGCCTCCTTCGGCTTCTGTTGACCCGAGGCTCCTTGAACTGCATCGCTCCAATCTCCGTCCCTATCTTCACATGGCGTTCTTCCCGGTTTCTCTGCATCTCATATCTCCCTCTTCCTTCTCTTACAAGGGCACCAATCATTGGATTAGGGTCCATCCTGAATCCCAAATGACCCCTTCTCAAGATACTTAATTTAATTATATTTGAAAAGACAATATTTCCAAGTAAGATCACACAAACTCGCAGGTACTAGGGATTAGGATTTGGACATATCTTTTTTAGGAACAAAATTCAATCCATTATAGGAATCTCCCTTTATTCCTCAGCCCAAAGTTTTCTTTCTGTAATTTGAATTTTCTATGGCCTTATTTTTTTGTCACTTACAGAGATTGTCACATTTTGCCCTGTGTTAAAATTATTTATAGATCTGCCCGGTCTTCCTAATAAAGTATACATTCCTTAACTGTTGTGTTTGGTTCACCTCTGTATTCAGTACAGTCTAAAATAGTGACCTAAATGTAATGAGTGCCTGACAAATATTTATTGAATAAATGCTTTTGGCCAAATATGTTGAATTATCATTTGTATTTATCTCTTTAGTTGTATAGGAGCTACAATTTCAAATTGCTTTGTTCATAAACTACACAATGTAAAAGCATGATCTTGACCTGGCAAATGTGAAATAAACATGTTGTAGATGAATCAGCTGTATTATTGAGTAATATTTCCAATCATGCAGTGTTTGCTCCAAGGTAAGACATCCTAACTTAAATAATTTCCCATTCTATACTTTTTCTTATGTCTAAGGAAATAGAAAATAAACTTACCCAGTAAATAACATTTTATTTTTTAAAAAATAACCCACAACAACAAATACGTACATTTCATGTAAATTTTTACAGATTACATGTCAAAGCCTGGTAGAAAGCCTCATTTCTGCAAAAGACAACTGCTATCAGAAGTGACAAGCCTGTCGTACAAATTTTGTGGAGGTAAAATTTAGTACATTACAACTCTGAGCTGGAATTTAGTTTGACATGAACAAGAAGTCAGAGTAACCAAGTACTCAAGTAAGAAATGCATTGTCATACACAATAACTTAATATGCCATGCAATTTCTGTAACCTTTTAAAAGACTTTCACCCCCTAGGATTTGCTGATAGGTAATCAAATGTAATTTTCTGACTTCTCAGTGTGTTCAAAATTTATTGGTTGATATTGCTCAGCTGAATTGAACAAATGCCACTTATCATTTTGCAAATGCAAAATTCATTCACTTATTGCATGATTTACATTTATTTCAGATCAGATTGTTTGATTGGAATTTCAAATATTTAAAACTTCAATTTCACCTAGCTGCAATTATGTAACAAGCACGATTTAATTTCCAAATAAAATCAGCCTATATTTATACTTTTACTACATCTAGTGGGAACTGGTTTTTTAAAACAGCTTTGGCCCAATGTTTTTGTCATTGGATATAAAGATTATAAGACAAAGATATTCTGCACTCTTGCTTTATGATTATAAAGCTTTCTAGCCATTGATTTATGTTTTGGGAGAAGAAAGACAAATGGTACCAACTTCTATGTGTCATAGCCAAATGCAGTTGTGACAGCACCTATCAACTTGGGAAAGGGCAAATTAATGGTGAAGGAAAACATGTAATTAGTCCCTTTGTATGTGAAAGCAAAATTTGCTACTTGGGAGATTGTCATTCAAATGTCAATGGTGACAAAAATACTTCGGGTACATTTGCATAAACATCCTCTGGGGACATTGCACATTTAAAGGAATAAAGAAGGAGCTGCTGATAAGCTCCTCCACATGGAAGCTGGCATCTTACTTTCACCTCTCTCCCTGTGAAAGGTTAAAGCCAAGAGAGATTATTCATAATGAAAGTGTCTGGGACTAGTGAAGGGCCCTGAGCTGGGGCACATGCACCCTTATAGCTCATGCTGCTTCCTTTCTATACACCTCAACTCCAGAGGAGTTAGAAACTTCTCTTTTAAGATTTTGTGTTTCCTTTACTACCCAGGATAGGAGAAAGGGGCTTCATGGATCTTTATAGTAAGTTCATCATTCAACAATTTATCACTGGGGCACTTAAAAGTGTTGTATTCTAAAGAAGCAATGATGAACATGCCTGTAGGACCGCAAGAAACTGAAGGAGTTTCCTTGTTATCAAGGAATTTATCCGAAAAAAAAAAAAAAACGCACCACAAACTGAGTAACAATAATAAAGCTAGTTAAATTTTCTAGGCGAGTAGAGTGAATTATTCCTGGTAAAGCTCATGGCATAGGCAAAGAGCATAGAGGAGGAGGAGTGTGTCCAAAAGGTTTCCCAGATAAAGTTCCTATTAAACTGTGAGGCAAAGGAGGAAAAGAAGAAAGAGATTAAAGTTAATGAACAAAGACTCAGATACAAGTGAGACCATGTTGTCCTTCAAATGTTCATTCCATTAAAAAGTAGCCAAATTAATTCCATTTTACTTACGACAGATCAATAATAGAAGGTCAATCGTCTAGTAAGTGGAATCACTAAATCAACACTTACTTCCTTTTTCACTTCAAATTTAAGTTTGCATAAAGGACAATTAGAGCTTTGCCTTGTCAGATAATGTATATATCAGCTTCGAAGCTCTTTGTTTCTACACAGGTGAACATAACACTCCACCTCAGCTGCTTCACCAAGTCAAGTCCTTCTCTCAAATGTCTAAGAATTAAATATATATATATATATATATATATATATATATATATATATATCAGAAAGGTCTAGTCAAGAATACAAAATTGCTCTAAGAATTTCAGAGGATTGAATGCAAGGAATTGACTACAAAGGTGCATAAAAAACTAAAAAAAAATTTAAAAAAAGATGAATGCAGAATAAGAAAAAGAAAAAGGAAAGTAATAATGCAAAATCCAAATCTGGTAATTACATGGATTGCTATTCAGAAGCTTGCACCTGCAGCTGTCCTGTTGGAGACACTATTACAGCCAGTTCTGTTTCTGTGGGGCAGGCACTGCTTTGCTCAGGGTTGGAACTGCTGAAACACTACCACCTCTGCTGAGGTAAATGAAGTCTACCTCATCTACTTTTGCTACAGGAACTACAACCCTTATCGGCTTTCCTAAAGTGCCACACACTACTGGAATTACAAACAGAAAGCTTCACTTTCTCTTTGTTTTTCTTTTTTTTTTTTTCTTTTTTTTTTTTTTGGAGACGAAGTCTCTCGCTGTTACCCAGGCCAAAGTGCAGTGGTGTGATCCTATCTCACTGCAACCTCCACCTCCGTAGTTCAAGCAATTCCCCCGCCTCCGCCTCCCAAAGTGCTCAGATTACAGGCATTAGCCACCACGCCTGGCCATCTAGTGGCTTCTTTCAGTGGCATTGAGAAAATCTCCAGGAAAACAAAAGTGAAAATGAAGATTGCTGTTCTATCATAAACGCTAGCACAAGCAGAGGCAGAGTTACCAAAGGGTGTATTTTGGAAGATGGAGAACAAGAAACCACCACAGATTGCTAATTTTTTTTGTATTTTAGTAGAGATGGAGTTTCACCATGTTGGCTAGACTGGTCTCGAATTCCCAACCTCAGGCAATCCAACCTCCTGAGCCTCCCCAAGTGCTGGCATTACAGGCGTGAGCCACCATGCCCAGCTCACTTTCCTTCTTAACCCTGTGATCTCCCACAAGTCTTTCTATTAGTAGAACACAGACCTAACCGGAAGTTGGCTAGCAGCAGATCATGAGACATACGATTTGCAGATCATCTCCCCATCACTGCAGAGCAGAGTATAGAAGAATGGAGGTGGTTGCTGAGAGACAGGTTATTTAGCTGTCTCTTCAGCTTAGGTTTAGGATTGTAGTGGAACTCAACATAAATACCGTCAACAAGCACCATGACGAATATTTTCGCTATGAATATTTTATGAGAACTTTGCTGGATAAAAGTTATACTAGGATCTTTAAGCTTGTAACATTTAAACAAGTAATAATTGTAGCTTCTATTAAATGTAGTATAGGCATATGCTATAAAGTATGATTCTGGCATATCTTATTGATGTTTAAAGCAGAGAAGCGTAGACTCAAATGAAGCCACAGCAGCAACTGGTCACCTCTGAAGCTCTATATCCCCTCTAGGCACATCAGCACAAGAATAATTAGGGGGTGAAGTAGACCATTCCAGTTGGAAAAACAATGGCAGACAGTTTACCAGCTATTGGTAAGGATGCTTTTGAAAGGCCTATGACTTCAAACATCACATAAACAAATAATTCTGTAAACTTCATTACTTGATATTTATTCAAAAACCTAGTGTAGACAATTAGGACTTTCTATGTAATAGAATATTCTATAGCCTCTCAGTACACATGTTGTAATGACAGAAATTTGTATTTATCTACTAGACCACTACTGTAAGACAAGAAAGTTCAACTTTGCTTCTCTCTGAGCATTTATTCTACCATCTTAAACATATGATATGCTCAATAAACACTTGTTGATTACAGTCTTTTTTTCCACATACTTAAATAATTTTCTAATTTCCAGGTTTTTCCTAACAAGTGGGAGTATAATTGGATATTGGCAGGCAAAGAGGAATATGAACATGTGGCAAAGAATGTAGAGGTAATTTCAGAGAGAGGAGTAGAACAATAAATGCATTGAAAAGGGAAAGAGTAACCTGTAACAGAACAGTGGTAGAGCGTCAAGATATGGAAGGCCATTGGTCAATCAGAAGAAAACTCAAAAGCCACAGAAGTGCCAATATGATCTCCAAGTGCTCATAAGTACTCTTCTCCACTGACCTACATTCCTTGAATGGCAAAGCACATGTTTCCAAACAGGAAACATGTTTATAATTATTTTTCATTGACTATTGCACTGGAACAAATCCTTAAAAGGATATTCTAACTAGGAGAAAATGTACCTTTGCTGAAGCTTCATGTAGTGGCTTTTTATTTTTTTGAGACAGAGTTTCACTCATTGTCCAGGCTGGAATGCAGTGGCGCTATCTTGGTTCACGGCAACCTCCGACTCCCAGGTTCAAGCAATTCTCCTGCCTCAGCCTCCCAAGTAGCTGGGATTACAGGTATACAACACCACACTTAGCTACTTTTGTATTTTTAGTAGAGACAAGGTTTCTCCATGTTGGTCAGGCTGGTCTCAAACTCCCAATCTCAGGTGATCCTCCTGCCTCTACCTCCCAAAGTTCTAGGATTACAGGCATGAGCCACCATGCCTGGCCATCTAGTGGCTTCTTACAATGGCATTGAGAAAATCTCCAAGAAAACAAAAGTGAAAATGAAGATCGCTGTACTATCATAAAACCAAGCATAAGCAGAGGCAGAGTTACCAAAGGGTGTATTTTGGAAGATGGAGAAAAAGAGACTCAAAATGAAGGGCAAAACCATTTGTGTGTAATTCTACCATTAGAGTTTTGGGATTTGAGTGTTGCAGACTTCCAGTGTTGATTAGAGATACTGACATCATGCTTGGGTGACTATACACACAGTTCCAGTACACAGAACTCAAATTGTCTGGCTTTTCAGAGGGCTTATAATTCTGTCACTTTCTATTCAGGAATATTATGTGAGAAATTGAAAGAACAATTGAAAATACAGCCAGATGTAGCAACTAAATCTCAATTGGATTTGGAGATGAGGTTGAGAGAAGGCAATCAGCTAAAAACTCAAAAAAGCAGCAGACTTAACTCTCATGGGCAACAGAAAGAGTAAGGAGTCAATATATGCACCCAGGTACTACAGTTATACTGGCTTCCGAGTCACATGTTGCATGGTTTAGGGTTTTGATCACCTCCTCTTTACCTTATTGGTAAGGAAAAGATTTCCACTCTAAGGTTATGGGAATGTCTGGACAACTGACACTGGACAGATGAGATCAATAGTAATTAGTCACATACACAAACAGCCCAAGAGAAAGGTAGTCTTGGAATGACACAGGACCACGTGGGGGTTAACAGGTGAGCAAGCAGGTGCTGTGGGAGGCAGACTTTGTGGTAACAAGAGGGAGGATGACTTCTGGTTCCCTAAGGATAATGTGACTAGTTTGTTTGAATAAGTCCGCAGACTGGCAGAAAATGAAACACCACTACTCAGGGATCATTAGACACTGTGCTTAATCCCCTTGATAAGGCAGGTTGTTCTGCTAGCAAGGGGAGAAGGGAAACTTGCATTCAGGTCATTTGAGGCCCTCCTGATTTTACCAGATTTCAAGGCAGCACTTAATATTGAACTCTAATTTCAGGTCTTATACCACCAACACAAGTACTGAATAAATATTGTTTATTTCTAGTTTATGTTTCTTTTTAAAATTAACTTCAAAGGCAATTAGTGGGAAGAATATATGTAGACATCATGCACTGAAATTCTCAAGAGCGTAGAATCAGTTTAAGAATTTTAAAATGAACAGTAATGAACAATTGATTTTTCACAAGGATGCCAAGACAATTCAGTGGGGAAATGGTGGTTTCAGCAATAGTATTTTCCAAGACAACTGGATATCCAAGTAAAAAGAGTGAATCTGAATTCCTACCTCTTACAACATATAAAAGTTAAGTCAAAAATGCATCAAAGACCTGAATGTAAGAGTTAAAGTCATTCTACTATTTTATGCCAGCCAACTCTTGGCTACAGTTTTAACTCTTACTCTAAAAACTATATTTATAAAACTCCTTTTAAAAATACAATCTTAGTTCAACCTGGCATAATAAAAAATATCATAGACTAGATAAATCAAACAGATATTTATTACAGTTCTGGAACACAGAAGTTTGAGATCAGCATGCCAACATGGTTGGGTGAGGACCCTCTTCCTGGTGTGCAGGAAGATGCCACAGTGTTTACCACTCCTCTCACAGAGGCTTAATGCTTTTGTTCCAGAGAGGAGACAGAGAAGAGGGATCCATACAGGTTTCAATGACTTTTCCATGATAGCTGCTGGTCCCCTTCCTTGGCATGTACCAGAGAGACTTTCTTGGGTTTCTTGCTTTGCTCCACCATTTCATAAGCATTCAGCAAGATTCATAGAGAAGCTTCTGTGAGTGATTAGTAATTCCTCTTGTGTTTGTGATTCTCAGTCATTCTACAATTTTATGCCAGCCGACTGTTGGCTTTTAGCAATGTGTTTATAAAGGTGAGCTGGCTGTTTCTTACCTGCTTTTATGTCACCTGTTGTCTATCTCAGATTACTACGCAATCACATCCCTCTCTCCTTAGAAGCATCTGTTTATTAGTTGGTTGCTCTGTAACTTTATCTCTCTTACAGGTTCAAGAAAAGTTGTAAATATGTGATTGTCCAGTCTTTTCTCTTGTTTTAAAGTTGGGAGCAATGTTTTTCACACTTACTACATTCTAAGCAGAGGTTGAAAAACCACTATGTTCTTAACGTCATTCCTATGGATAACGATGTTCTGCGTTTTTTTTTTTTTTTTTTATGTTATTTGTGTCTTCACCATATTTTGTCTTCGTAGTTCAGTGGTTTACACAATCTTTTTCAATTTACCTTTCCTGGTATTTCTCCCTATTGCAATATATTTGCCAC
The DNA here is from genome assembly GCF_001604975.1 of Cebus imitator. NCBI lineage: Eukaryota > Metazoa > Chordata > Mammalia > Primates > Cebidae > Cebus > Cebus imitator. The sequence continues at coordinate 3,006,585 of NW_016107362.1, forward strand.
AGGCCAATACTAGCTACCAATTTTCTTTAAGTCTTCCATTAATAAATTTTTATAGTAACTTTTATTGTAAAGAAACTACTTGTTTTAAATACAACAAGTGAGGAAGTATTCATGATGCTTATATTTTTGCCCCATTTATAGTAAAAAGTGCTAAAAATGGTGATTAAGGAGGCCAAGTTTTTCATGCTGAGTTTCAGTATGATGGCTATTTAAGATTTTATGTCTAAAAATTGATATGGGGTATGTTTTGAAATAGATGCCTTTTCTTTGTGATAGCAAGCTACTGAATATCTTAGTTGTAAAGTTTATATTATTGTCTTATATAGAAAGGAAACATTACTATTCTCAGCACTGCACAGTGTCAACATTTTTTAAAAACAAAATTTCAAGAAATAATATAGAATGTGTTGTGATGCCTGATTTAGTTTTAATTTCATAACTGTTTTTAGTAACCTGTTCTTGCAAGCTTTTCTTTAATGACTATATATATATATAGTCATTATAATATATAATTATATACATTATAATTATATAATTTATATATGTATAATATATATAAATATATTTATAAATATATAAATATATTTATAAATATATAAATATATAAATATATTTATAAATATATAAATATATAAATATATTTATATATATTTATATAAATATATATATAAATTATATAATTTATATAAATATATATATAAATTATATAATTTATATATATAAATATATATAATTATAAACATACATAGTACATACACTTACATTAGAACAATCCTATCTCGTTTTCATCTGATTCCAATTTTAAAAATATACATAAGTTTTTCGTATGCTTTGATACTCAAAGAATGTTTGTAATCTAGTAAATCCCAAATGTAAATGCATGCTTTATCTGCCCATCATTCTTCTTATATACCTTTGTGTTACAATGTCACAGACTATTATAACACAATTCCCGCCGTAGTTTATTTTCTTAAGCATTATATGCCATGTAGGCTTTTCATGACATTCAAATGGATCTGAAATATTACTGCTCCCGTTTCATATACTAAATTATTCACCACTTTAAAATTATTCAGTTGTGGTAAAAGCCTAGATCCTAGTTCCCGAAGCCACATGTGAGCCTATGCAATAACTTATGTTCCAGAGTGGAGGAGAGCTGGGAATACTACTGGGTTGGGGTGAGGAGGAAGGGAGGTTATATTTGCCCTAGCTTCAGAGTACCTGGGGATCAGATATAATCCATGCTTATAGTGATGGGAGGTTGTTTAGCAGATTAAAGATCACACGTTGGAGGCAGGCAGGCATAAATTTGAATTCTGGCTCTACCACTTGCTAACTATATGACTTCAGACATTTCATTTTAAGCCTCAGTTTCCTTTTTTGAACAGATGGTATATTAATGACAACTCAGTCCTAGGACTGCTCTGATAACTAAATCCAAAAACGTATTCACCCAGATCCTGTACATACTACTATACATACTCAGACTTACTGCACAGGAGGTATTAAGTATGACATTGATGGCTGGAGGGAAGAAGAAGGCATGGTGGTAGTAAAGTATCATTTACTGAGGCCCAATGTGAGGTAGGTATAATGTTAAGAACTGTACGTGCATGACTTTCTCTTATCTTCACAATAACTCTAGAGTGTAGAGATTATTATTCTCACTGTGTTGTTTGTTGAATGAAGGGATGAGTGAATTAATGGGAAATTAAAGCTTGTAATGTTGAAGTCTCTTTCCCAAGTTTGCATGCCCAAGTGCCAGAACCAGGAATCAAACTAAAGACTTGAACTATCTAGTGTTTTTGTTTTTGTTTTGTCCATATGGATTTTGTATTAGTTAGTGCCCAACCAGGGATAGAGAAGTTTCATACATCTTTAAAACAGATGGTATTTCATACAGAGTGTTGGGTACAAGCCATGGTAAAGCTGGGAGGTCAAAGAGAGTCATTGAGGAGTCACAGAGACACATCTGGAAATGACTTTCATTTTTAGAATAGAAGATTAAGGTGAGGCGGCAGTGCTACTGGAGCCCAGGTCACTGGGATAACCTGGTGAAATCTGAAATTATGGTGGAACTGTTTAGCAGGAGCTGTAGCTAGGAGAGCATCCAGCAACTAAAAAGATACATGGGCAAAAAGAGAGCAGAGGAGGTACACCCTGCCTGCTTCTCCCCTCCTACACACTCTCCAGTCTTCTGCTGTTTCCTTCCATTGGCTAAACCCAGTAAAGCCCTTTGATATGGAAATCCTGAAAAGCACAGCCTCAAGGAGTCAGCTGTGCTATGATATAGAGCAACAAAGAAGCATGAAAAATGAACTTCTGAACAAACCACCAATGATAAGGACCCCTACTTCCTCTGCACTGTCTTCCAGAGTGCCCCACTTTCTTGAGCCTATTTTGTGTGTGCCTGTGTCAAATGAGTTTTCTTTTTCCCCCATCTAGTTAATTTTCTGTTACATATTTTACATAGTTGTTCATTTTCCCTATATTTTATTTCATTTATATAGCTCTCTTGAGAGCTGTGATCATACCATTCCAATGTGACAGAGACCCAACCTGTTCTCATATTTAAAAAGATGCTTCTTAGACACTGAGTGATAATAAAAATGGGTTTGGAGTCATGGCAGTTACGTGCCATATGTTTATTGAAGTAAATTGCAGACACGTTGTTTACATTGATTCCATGTTTAGCTGTTACCAGATGAGTAGCCATGAAGTTATTTGTTTCAAAAAATGCCTGCATAGGATGATTTAATTTTTTACTGGTAAAATATGGCTTGACTTTTGAATTTGTGAACTTTTCTTTATCTTGGTAGTCTTTTGATGACACTGTATTTGTTTGATTTCTTGCATTTGACTGGCTTTCCTGGCTAGAGTGTAAACTCCAGAAGGATAGAAACTTATTCTGTCTCTGAAGGCCACCTGGAACAGAGTAAGGGCTCAATTAATATTTGTGATTCAAATCATGGGTTCAACCCATGATGTGTCTAGCCAATGTTTCATGCATGACTGTATTTTTATGATTAAAAATTATCTTCTTTATATATTGATATGCTTCTTAATATTTTGACCGAGTTTAATTAGACTTGTTGTTTTCTTAGATATCACAGCACCTTTGTTACTATAGGAACCATTTTCTCTGTTACAATTGTGTAGATTATAGAAGAAAATTGTGTAAAATTTTTTTGTTTGCATTTTCTTTAATATTTGTTTATTCCATTTAACCAAGTTCAGGATTTTTCACCCAGCTGTAAATTTGCATAGCAGTGCTCCTGAGAGTTCTGTCTACTCTCTCCAGCTCAGAAACATGCTTTATTATCAAATAATTTCAGGCATCTTGTATTAAAATAATCTCATAGAGTTTGGATTACTTCACATAGCCCACAACCCATCTCCATAAGCATGTTGAAATATATTCCACTATTAATTATTTAAGTTATTTAATATATCTGCTCCAACAAACTAAAGCCCCAGTAATTTCTGTGCTGGTTACGTAAGTAGTTATGCAACCCGAAATGAGTTGATTATCTTCTTAAGAGTCTCATTATGTGTATCATATACAAATTTTCATATATCCTTACATTGTAAAATTATAGGATTTTAAAAGCTACTCTAAAATATCTTACTATTCAGCAAGAACAAAACTTACAGCTCCCATTGATCCCAAGGCAGAAGACATTTTCACAACATCCCTGATTTAGAGTTTGAACAAAGACCCACAAACTAGTGCAGCATAGTAAGGTACAGAACCCAGATTCTGTAGCTAAACTGTCTGGATTTGAATCTATGTTTTACCAGTTACTGGCCCTGCAATCTTCTAAATCTTGCAATAATTCAGTTTTCTCATGTATAAAAATGAAGGATAGCATACCTATTTCAAAAAGTTGTTATGAGGATCAATTGAGTTAATAACATAGGTAAAAGGGTTTGGAACAATTCTTGGTACTTAGTAAATGCTATAAAATAATAGTTATTGTTTGTACAACCTATGAATTCATTGCCTAGAACCATTCTGTGGCTTGCTAACACCCTAGAATACACCATCCACACTTCTCGCCCTGGCTCATATGACTCCACGCTACCTGGTCCTCACCTATCCTTAGCTTGTCTCAGGCTACTCTCTCCCTTAGTTTACTCTAACCAGTAAGTCTGGCTGTTTTTAAGCTCCCAGAACATGCCAAGTCATCTCCCAGCTCAGAGCCTTCTCTCTGCTGACCTACCTCCCAGAAGGTTCTTCACAGAGATGACACTTTCTCATCTCTGGGTCTCAACCAAAAAATGCCTCCTTCTCAGATAAGCTTTCCCTTCACCCTTCCAGTGATTTATTTTCTATTATGGATGTTTCCTTATTTTCTTCCAAGTTCTTACTGTAATTTTTTTTTTAATTTTGCTCATAAGCTATTGTTAGTGTTAGTGTATTTTATGTATGGCCCAAGACAATTGTTCTTACAGTGTGGCTCAGGGAAGCCAAAAGATTGTACATCCCTGTGCTAAACAATAATTATGGCAAGAACAATGGGGCTAGACTCTCTGGAATGCTATTATGTTTATAAAAATATTGGTGCATTCTGAGTATCTACTAATTGCTTTGGCACTCTTTGAAGTCATCTCAAGACTCTAAAAATCTCAGAAAGCCCATGAAGACTTAGAGATCTAGTACAAAAGTATACAACTAAGAGCTGAGCTGTGAAATAAAGACTTTAAGGGAAATGAAGCATCCCAAGTTAAGAAACTAGTTAAAGAAAGTTATGGCTCATGAACACAACTTCCAATACATTAGGAGATAATTACGTCTATAAGCTTTGCTCCTGGACTGAAAACATCAGGAGGGCAGGGATCCTGTGTGTCTTGGCCCCTCCTCCCTAGAACTCTGTCTCAGGCACATTTGTACCCAGTCCATGGTTTCTGAATGAAGGAGAAAAAAAATTTCATCTATTTTCATTATCTTTCAGAAAAGAATCCAAATTAGAAGTAGGAATTAAATGGTTTAAAATATATGGCTAAAGTGACCTTTATTAGAAATTGTTGCCATGGAAAAATGCATTATCTTTTTTAAAGCTATAAAATTCTATGAAATGGACACTCTTAATATCCCATTTTACAAATGAGGCACTGGGGCTTAGATAGCTACTGAGCTATAAAAATACAGAGCTGCTACTGAAACCCAACTCTTCAACCAAAATCTCAAGCCCTTCTGTCTCCTCCTAACTTGATGTTTATGGAGCATTTCTAAAAATGACTGGGAGAGAGAGGTGGGGGTAGAATTTGTGTGGCAAACAGAACCACAGTAGAAACTACCATCCAAATAAAGCTGAATGAGTACTAACAGCAGTTTGGAATTGTTATTAGCGCAATGGAGCAAGCAACAAAAATCATTACAGCCAAAGAATGCTTCTGTGAAGACAAGGTATCTTGAGTTTTAGCCCTTTGTATATCAATTGCTTTCTGAATCAAAGTGGTTGAAAATATAATTGTACATTTTTTCCTGAGAGGGAGCAAAGGGAGCAGGTATCTATAGAGTCTACAGTATCTGCTTTAAGTTCAAAGGGATGTTTTTGTGTATGAAACCCGACTTGTTCTCATCCCAGTTGTTTCTTAAATGTAAGTTTCTGTTTCAGCTGAATATGACCAATGTGGACCTTTCTTCTTAGTCTCAGTAAGAGTTAAAATGATTTATTCCTATAAAATAGAGCACATATGAAGTTTACCACTGCATGCCAGATTTCAAAAATTGAAATTTGTTCTTAAGGTTTTAGAAACTAAAGGAAAACAAACTTTAACGATTTAAATACTGAGTTTCTTCTTAGCAAACTAAGGGAATGACAATACATTTATCAACCAAGGAACACAAATTAAATAACTCTTGTTGAAATCAGGTGAATGGCTGAAATTCAGCATCTGTCAAAAACTCTAATTGAGGCATTCCTGTGCTACAGAAATTCTGTTTCTTTCCATGTGTCACTTAGAATTACCACAATGCTTCTCCAGCCGCTGTAATTTATTCATGCTTTTGATTGACAGACTGATGCTAATACAACCTCTCTAATGTAAAGTTTTCTTCAATAACTTAATGGAGACTAAATGGCATAGAATAATCACTCAGGTTGGATTTTAATTCCTGCCAAATCCTCCCATTATTCCCTTTCACGATGTTCTAGTCCAAATGAAATTGCCTGTTCTCATCCTTCTATTTTTTTGAAAGTAGTCACACAACCAGTAAAGGTCTCATTAAGTACTTTTTTGACTCTATCAATTCCTGTCCCTAGGACTAATTTATCATGATTCATATGATGCTTAGAATTACCAGTTAAGAGTAGGGGTTCTGCACTAGGATTCTAAAATAGGCTTCCCATTTATTAGGGTGTGGCTTTGGAGATTATTTAATCTCATGGTAGATTGTAAACCTCTCTGCCTGTAAAGGTGTGATTTTGCTGTGTTTTCCCTGTAGGTAAAATATGTTTCCTTGCCTTATTTTCAAGATTAACCATAAAACTTGCTTTGCCAATATCATGACTGTTCAAAGTATTTTAAGAAGACCTGAGTAGCTCAACTCTTTCTCTGTTTCTCTTTCTCTTTTCTTTCATCATGAGAATGGCATGTCCAAAATAGAGTCTGATCCTCAACATTTTTATTCAAAAAAGACACATAGAGTAAATGTGTCAGAAGCTAATGTGAGGAAGAAATGCTGTATTATTTTTTTAAAAGCTGCCAAAATCCAGGATCTGTCTGTTGCTATAGCAAAACTAAGCAATATAAATTTTATTAGTGAAAGATTGAAATGACAGAAAATACCTTTTAAGTTTTTGAAGATTAAATGAATGATTCTGTTTATCATATTCAGGTCACTGTTTGGCATAAGGCAATCTTCTAAATAGTGATGTCAACTAAAGTTACTATCATCATTAGAAAAAGTCTTTTCTCTCCACAACTAGATACTGGGTATTTTGAGGAAAAAAATGTGGTGACTTCACCTTTAACATAGTTGAGAAACTAAATGAAAAAGGGAACCACTTTTTACGGCATACATAATATATTCTGGACCCAGCTTACTACATAGATTAAATCACCTCATTCTTACAACATTGAATAATAAATACCATCATAACCCTCAGCAAACCATAAAATTGAGCCCAGAAGAAAGTGTCCCTAAGTCATGTGGCTCAATAAAAGGTAGACCTCAAATTTGAACGTGGCTCCTACGCCTATCCAGATGATATTTTCTGCAGCAAATTCTTGCAAGTGTAGCCCTCAAGCTGGTCAAACAGGTCCACTAACACAACTTCCAAACCATATCATAACTGAGCTGTGCTGTAATGCTGCACTTTCTAGCTCAAGTAAGTCTCTAAAGATACTGTGTTAAACTGGGAAGTTTGAGGGTGATAAATGAGAAAGGATCTATACCAGAGTGTATGTACTGTATTCTCCAGTCCTATTGTATATTATATAACCCCAAGATAGATAAGGAGGCTTGAGACATGTCAGCTAGTCCCCAACATTAGGTTAATCTGTGTATAGAAACGCTCTAGCTTATTCATGCAGACTTGGGCTCAGAAGAACTATTAAACAACCAGCTACTCTGATGGCACCTTTAACTCACAAATATGTGTCCACTGCCATGTGGCCCTTTTTGGAGGACCTGGATGTTTACACTCCATTTGACAATGGAAAATATCTACCATGTGCTCTTTCTTCTATAATGTTCGAGTCACTAAGCCTTGATGTCTGGTATCCCTCTTCATAAGAATACACCCCTGATATTTATGGTGGTTGTGAAACTCTCGTTGAATAAGCAATGACTTATTGATGCTAAATTTTGGAATAAGCCTGCCAAGGAATAAGAAATATTTTACTTGTCATTGTTCTCTGTGTATTTTATTTTAAAATGGAGAGTTATTTATAAAACTAGTCATTTGATTTCCTACAGCAGAAAGGATGCATTTAAAAACATATATCTATTTGTTTATATAATTAGTGAAATAGTCCTACAGCAGTCTCTTCACAGTCTTCTATTTAAAAAAAAAAATAAACATTTTATAATTATACTTTAAGGATTTAAGGGGGAAAGTACATGTCTTACTTAAAATAGATGATTCTAATTTTTTTTCTTTTTCTTTCCTTTTTTTTTTTTTT
>NW_016107362.1:3014863-3021465 GCF_001604975.1 Cebus imitator
CTCAGGTGATCTGCCCGTCTTGGCCTCCCAAAGTGCTGGGATTACATGCCTGAGCCACTGTGCCCAGCCATTTTTAGTATTACAGATCTCAAACCTGGCATGCCTCATTGTGCAGGATATGATATAGGATAGGAGGTCCAATAGAATGTGATATAGAAATGATGACTAAAAAGATTTCCACAGATAAGAGTGAAGAAAGCAATTTATTGATGGGATAAGATGATGAAGAAGAAAGTTTCTCATGTAAGTACTGCGTGTGACATATTAGGTATCCACAAATTCACTTGTGCTTTATTGTGCCAGTTTTCAAAAGCAGGCTCTGGGTCTTGAAAATAGTGACCCATGTTTGAATGCCATTCTTTTGTATTTCTTTGGAAAATCACCTTAAAACAGTGACATTTCTTCACCCTTAATCCAATGTATTTTTTATTGGAAAACATAGCAGAAGCAATTCCATTTGACCAACAATCCCATTACTGGGCATATACCTAAAGAAGTATAAATCATTCTATTATAAAAACACATGCACACGTATGTTCATTGCAGCCCTGTGTGCAATAGCAAAGACCTGGAACCAACCCAAATGCCCATCAGTGATAGACTGGACAAAGAAAATGTGGTGCATATACACCATGGAATACTATGCATCCATAAAAAAAGATGAGTTTGTGTCCTTTGTAGGGACTTGGGTGAATCTGGAAACCATCATTCCCAGCAAACTGACACAAAAACAGAAAGCCAAACGCCGCATGTTCTCACTCATAGTGTGTGTCAAACAATGAGAACATGTGGACTCAGAGAGAGGAGCATCACACACTGAGGGCAATTGGGGGAGTAGGGGAAAGACATCGGGAGGTGAGGAGGGAAGGGAGGGTGGGGAGGGATAACATGGGGAGAAATGCTAGATACAGTATGCACCTAAAGTTAAAGAAAGAAAGAAAGAAAGAAGAACGCTGCATTCTCTTTCTCAACTGCTCCACCCTTGGAACACTGAAAGTGAATTCTAGTTCCAGAGGGATTCCTAAACGCTTTCATGTGCTCCATTTGAGGAATGAAAAGTTACCCCCTTTTTCACAGAAAACGTGGTGTGACTTAGTTGGAGACAACCTAGTTCCCATATGTGAACTGGAGCTTGTCTTTTCAGAACTTGACTATCTCGGTAGCCTGGGGAAATGCGTACTGTGCCTGAGCTTTGCTTTCTCCAGGTTGCGTCCTTCTCTTCTTTCACCATCTCTTTCTTCTTGCTCTGAAATGCAGAGTGGTAGTGAACAAAAGATTAACCTCAGCATACACGAATCATTAAGCTCTTTACCCAGTGGGCTATAATTAACTCAGCTACATTATGCTGAATTATAAGACTTTTGGGAGCTACAAAAGCATTTTTTTCCAAAGATTTCTATAACATTTTGCTTTGGTCCTGAGACTTCTGATAACAACTGATGTTAATTCAGGAGATACTGTGTGTGACTATGCTTGTGTGTGTGCACATGTGCGTGTGCAAGTGCACATTTACAGGTGAAATTTGTGGTGCAAGAAATATTTTACTACTTTTCTAAGATTGTCTTAAGGAAAAACTGCTACTTTAAAAAAAGTTATTTACATATGACCTAACATTTTAAACTATGTTGTGGTATTTCTCTAGTAAAAGTTTAAAAAAAGAAGATGTTGATTTTTAGAAACGTTTTTGGGGGAACTGTAATCAGATGGATGAATGTTAAGTTACATTTAAGAACACTTGCAGTTCCTAAAATATGCCTTCTTTATTCAAGTTACATAGTAAACTAATATGAGTATTTGGTCTAAAAAAAGGCAAGATACATATATTATTTGCAAATACTGTAGATATATTGTCTATTTGTGCACATAGCTATTTACATTGTCTGTCTCTCTACCTATCCATCTATCCGTCTTTGATCTTTTATTTCTGATTGCATGAGAGATTTCCACCTTTCCTATGAACTACACACTTATTTTTAGGCACAGAACCAATAAAATCCTACCTTAAGGGCAAATGTAGAAATCACAAATCCACTTGTAGCTGTTCCAGTGGAAGCAGGGAATGGAAAATTCACCAGAAATCTTCACCTTGATGTCACAGAGCAGCCCACTTTACCATATTCATAACATGACTCATCTTTCCACTCCTCCTGCCTGACAGAAACGTCTTTCTCACTTGATTAATGGCGCTACCCTTGTCCCCATTCTCTAAGTTAAAATCCTCAGGGTCATTTCCGTTGCCTCATCTTCTGTTCTTGACAGAGTCCATCAGTCATCTAGGCTTATTATTTTGATTTCCTAAAAAACTCTAAAATGAGTCTTCTCTGCTCCATGCCAAACAAAGCTATCTTAATTTAGGCTCTGCATTAGGTAGGGTCGTGGGTAAGTGTCTGTATAACAGATCCCAAATTCAAGGAGAACTTGTGGTCCAGAGAGGGTAAGTGAATCTGCTTCATGAAATTATTCAAGGAAAAGTTTCCTTGTCGGTATTGCTGCATTTTCACCATTCATCGGATCAGAGCTGGCTCATCCGTAATGTCCAAGTTCCATCCTGTAGGGCAAAGTAAACAAGAGATGGAGAGAATTTGGTTTTATAGATCTCTTCTGTTTACATATTTGCCAGAACTTTGTCCTATGCCTCCAACTAAATGCAAACTATGATGGCCTGTGTAACCTCTAGATGGGAGGTATGTGTCACAGGCATTTATTCCATCTAGATAGCTGTACTGAGCTTTGTGTCAAGGCTGTTGTACATGTTGAAGATCCAACAGAGAATAAAATAGAGTACCGTCTCTCATGACACCTACTGATACAGGAGTTAAGGGATTACTTCGGCAGATAGTGATGGTACGGGAGTCCTCATTAAGGTTTTCCTTTCAATAAAAAGCAGTCCCCAAATCATTTTCTTTTCTTACAAAGAGCAGCCTGTAAAATCAATCTGCAGACATAGACAAGCAAGCTGGAAGTTGTGCCAGTAGGAAAATATTTCCTGGGATTAGGCATGTTCAAAATGGCAGCTCCATCTTCTCTTCTCTTTGCCAGCCACGTGTACAACAAGGAGCAGACAAGATGACACTGGCCAAGTGGAAAGTGCATTTGCCTAATAAGATTAGGGTGGGGCAACCAGCCTTTCCGGCACACTATGTAAATGTCACACCTGGTGGAACCAATCTGTGGGCCTGTGGACATCAGATACTGTCTCCTCAAGCCTGCCTATAAAACCTGCGGTCTGCAGCAGGCCGGCCTTTTTCCTTTCGGAAGCCTCTCTCTTGCAAGACAGAGAGAGGCTCTCCTTTCTCCTTTCTTCTGCCTCTTTCCACTCCTTAATCCACCCACATGTAACCCTGTCATTAATCTTCTTGGAGTGAGGTGACAAACCCCAGGTTACCCCAGACACTGATGCTGCATCAATACATTTCAATGAGAGAAGGTCTGACAATATACAAATACAGCAAATACATGTGGAAACAATCATTTGAAACAAGCCATCTTTTTTAAAAAATAAGAAATAAAGAGTGACTTATCCTGTGTTAACCAAAAAGGTACTGAAGCAGGTCTCAACTGACAGAAGTTGTTTAGATAAAGTTGAGGACATTCCTGGAGGGAAAAAAAAAAAAAAAAACACGCAAGTCGCTGGAGTAACTATGACCTGTGCTTTTTCCAAAGAGGGTTTTGAGAACTTCCGCATTAAAGGAGAAAGAGTAAGCAGGGGAGTGGAATGGCGGCGTGGAAAGAGGGTAGGCAGAGAGTTAAATTGTTACATTTTTGTGAGGTTCTAATTAGCCTTTAGTGAATCTGCATTTTACATGTGAAAAGCAGGAGTAGGGGAAAAAGTCAATTATGTTTTCCTCTGGCACCCATTAAATCTACATTTTAATAAGATAAAGTAAACTTGTGAAAAGACAGAGTAGAGGAAAAAGTCAACTCTGCATTTGTCCTGAGGTAGGTGGAAGGATGATTTCTAGTGTTGTCCTTGTCCCCTACTTGTGAAAATATGTGGGCAATTGACATTGTCGTGGTGAGATTTAACAGAACTCAATTTTAGGGCACGTTTATAGGGGGATTATGTATATCCTGAAAGATTTAGGAGCTCACAAGAAATTTCCTTATGAGCAATTTGTTAATGAGGCCGTCTGGCAGATATGTGGCCTTCCATCATTGTGGGAGCCTGGTTAATGGATGAGGCTGTGACACGGGGTTGTGAAGTTACAGCTATCTGGGAACAAAAGAAGAAAGTATTACATGACTCAGTTCCCACGCTCAACTTTCCCTTTGGCATAGTGAGTTTGGGGTCCTGAGGTCCTATTTTCTTTCACACCTATTATGCAAGCATGTAGAATTGCTTATTGTACTGCTTCTAGTATGTGTGAACAGAGGAGCAACAATACGTGGATAAAGCTGCAATGGTTCTACCCAATATAGCAAATAAATGTACTTACTATGTTGAGTATTATTAATGCTATAAGGAAACATGAAGTTAAGCAAGGGTATGGAAAATAATGAGGTGCTTTGTTCTGTCAGAGGTGTTTGAACCACAGCAACTCCATTTTGATAGGGGCTGGGTAAAATAAGACTGAGACCTACTAGGCTGCATTCCGAAGAGGCTAAGTCACAGGATGAGATAGGAGGTAGCCACAAGGTACAGCTCTTAAAGACCTTGCTGATAAAACAGATTGCAGTAAAGAAGCCAGTCAAAACCCACCAAAATCCAAGGTGGTGAGGATAGAGTGACCTCTAGTTGTCCTCACTGATTACTATACGCTAATTATAATACATTAGCATGCTAAAAGACACTTTCCCCAGCAACGTGAAAGTTTACAAGTGCTTTGGCAACATCAGGAAGTTACCTTATATGGTCTGAAAAGAGGAGGAACCCTCAGTTCTGGGAATTGTCCAACCTATTCCCAGAAAACTCATGAATAATCCATTCATTGTTTAGCATATAATCAAGAAGTAGCAATAAGTATAAATAGCTGAGCGGCCCAAGCTGCTGCTCTGCCTACAGAGTAGCCATTCTTTATTCTTTTATTTTCTTACTACACTTATTTTCACTTTATGGACTCACCCTGAATTCTTGCACAAGATTCAAGAACCTTCTCTCTGGGCCTGAATTGGGACCCATTTCTGGTAACACTTAGATTATGTGATTAGAAAAGATCTGTCTGATGAGGTATTTGATGAGAGGCAGAAGAAATTGAGAAAATGTGTCATTTGGATGTCTGGGGCTAAAAGCATCCAAGGCAGAAGGAGCCTGAGTGCAGAGGACTTGAGGTGGTGGTGATCTTGGCACATTAAAAAAGGAGGAGGAAATATGGTGTGTCTGGAGAGAAGGTGGACAGGAGTAGCAGGGAATAGACTTGGAGGGATGGTTGGGATCAGATTGCTTAAGACCCAGCAGGCCATCGTGAAGACACTGGGTTTAAGTCTGAGTAGAATAGAAAGACATTAAAGGATTTAAGCAGAGGCATGCCATGTAACTAACTCATGAAATAACGTCTATACTGGGATGAGAGCAGACAAACTGGAAGCTGTTGAACAGTAAATGTCTACATGGATGCTGACAGTAAGGACTTACTGTGTGCTGTGCCCTGTGCTAACGACACACTCTATATACATGTTTCCCACTTAAACATTACAGCATATGTTTTTGGGCAAAATGCAAGTTTACTTTTAGATACTTTGCCTACATAAGCTATAATTTCTTCATCTAAAAAATTCATTTTTTGCATCAAGAATGCAAAATGATTGCTAGATAGGAGGAACAAACTCTAGTGTCCTTGACTTCTGTAGGATGACTATAGTTAATGATGTATTAGTTTCAAATAGCTAGAAGAAAGATATTGAATGTTCTCAGCACAAAGAAATGATAAATGCTCGAGATGATGATATGCTAATTGACTTGATCTGATTACCATATTTTTATATGTATAGAAAACATCACTATGTACCCCCTAAATAGGCATAATTACTATATGCCAATTAGCATTATTGCTTTACTGAGAATGATTTTGTAATAGGGTCAAAGGAAAGACTGAATGACGCATTATGTAAGAAGGCTAAACAACAGTGCTTAGGCTGCAAATGAAAATATGGACAAAGTTTTATATCTTCTTCCTGGGAACGCCCTGTAGGTTATTTTCAGCAACCAAACAAATTTTAGTGTATAATGTTATTGAATATAGCCATCCTGTCTAATGGGAGGTGACGTATGTTTCTGAGGCACAGAGCTATAATATGAAAGTCTAGGGTTTGACTTCCAACTGATTTTCTATGAGAAATAAATATACAGAGATTTAGTAAGATGAAACTGAATCCCACAGAATGTAGATGCTGTGAGACAAGCTCAGTTTTTATCTGAAGATGTATAGACTGTACATTTAGTCTATACAACTGAATGCATGTAAGGAACAAGAAAAAGGGGAAAGGAATAGAAAAAAAGAGAAGAGAAATTTTAAAAGAGTTTTTTATGCTAACAGCAGCTTAAAAATGTTTTATGATAGCAAGTAAGATACATTTCCACACGTGAAGAATGAATAAAACCAAATATGCAAAATAGGAGCCAATTTGTTTCTTTTATAGCTTTAGCTGCATTTTTTTTTTTTTTT
>NW_016107362.1:3021483-3040458 GCF_001604975.1 Cebus imitator
AAGCCCACGGGGATTAAAGCCTGTGGTTTTCTTTTTTTTTTTACCTTTTCTTTTTTTTTTCTATTAAGAGTCTCCATCCAATGGTCAAAGCTTATCTCATTGGGCAGAGTATCAATGAATGGCATCTGTCTAGGATTTTCCTTTCTACCTGGGTAAAGCCAATAAATACATCCAATTTAAACTTGTAAAAGCTAGCGAATTTGCTAATATCTTTTTAGAGTGGCCTTCAGTTGACTCTTTTGGAATAGATTAATACTTCTACTACAATGCAAAGATAATCTTATTCAATAGGTCCTCTTTTTACATATATTTGTTCATTGATGTAGAATTGTTGTGATTGTTTTAGAATTTGTTTTTTGTCTAGGAGGTGTTATCTGTTCCTTTCCTCAATTGATAATAAATGTATAGCGGTCAAGAATAGATGCATACTCAGGAGCCATCGTGTTTTAACTCATGGCTCTGCCAATTTACTAGTTGCATGACATTCTGCAAGTTACTTAAACCCCTAACTCCCTCATCTACAAATTGAGAATAATAATTGTAACTACTTCAAAGAGTCTATGTGAGGATTAACTGAACTCAAAAAATACCTGGAAAGTAATAAGCTCTCAGTAAGTGTTATTTATCATTATAAATAGGAAACACATTAGTATTTTCCTAAACCACTGAGAGGAAGACAAGAGTCAATTGGAGTTGAATGTCCTCAAGTCACTTTTTTTTTTTTTACCATTAATATATACATTTTTCTTTTCTACTTTTTCTACATATGACAGTTTGTGAAAGGCTCAAATATTTCACTAACTTTACATATGCTATCATTTCTGAATGCTTTCCCGCCTCCCTCTCCCTTGGGAAAACTATGATAGAGTGGATAGAAGGACACTATTCCTAGGGAAAGTCACAATTGTCTTGGCTTAGTGACCACATTCTAGGCTCCCTGGCAATTAGAAATCTTGGAGTGGCCCACTTTGATCTTTGGAGAAAGTAAGTGGCGTAGATTTCAAAAGTCATGGTTGCAAGTGACAGAAACTCAACTCAAAATAGCTTAGGAAAAAAGGGGACAATTAGATAATGTAACTGAAAACTCTAGTGGTCTATTCACTTAGGTCATGGCTGATCCAGATGCTCAAATGATGTCAGAAATATCTCCTTTTAATTCTTGGCTCTGTTTTCCTTCCTGTTTCCTTTGATCTAAGCTAGATTTTTTCCCCTAGTAGTGATGAGATGGCTACCAGGAGTGCTAGGCTTATATCTTAGGGAAGAAGGTCCATTTTTCATAGGATCTGTCAAAAGTGCCAGGTTACCATTGTGTCTCAATTTCTTGGTTTTAGTCAGCTCCCTGGGCCTGAACTATTTACTGTGACCAGAAAGGCAGAATGTTTTGATTGGCCAGCCTGTGTTGGGGACAACCCAAAAGAGGAGGAGAATGCCAACACTGCCCTCCTTTCTTTCTTCAAGATGCCTCTTATCTAAGAAAATGCCCACCCATAAAAACTTCCTCCTAAGAGAAGCCCCAGGAATACGGTGTGCCAGAAGCTCTACCAAGTAAGATCTTGAAGTCCTCATCAGCCAGCTGATAGCTGATAAGCCCAATATGGTGTAATAAACCTCAATCTATGGATTAATAACATAAAGAGCATGAATAGCCAACTGTATAGAGAATGACGATCATATTTACTGCACCCTCTCATGCATTTTGGTGTTCATTTAGGAACCCGAGGCTAGAAACATTATCTAAAAGCATAAACAGTAGAATCAAAAGTGTATTGCGTAGAGCATAGAAACTGACTATAAAATATAAAGACATTGTGACTGTATGAGATGACTCTTTGTACACAAGAATTTTTAACCTTTCTTAAGCCTGGGTTCTGTTGGACAAAGTGCAAAGAGAAAAAAAATTCTCACATTGATGAAGTTTAGGCAAAAGACCACAGATCTAGTAAATATCCCATGTGTTAGAATATTGGGACTCCCTCAGGGGAAGGCTGATTGAGAAAATAAAATATGTGTCACTGCAGATAATGCCGAGATAGGAGGGGGCGAGATAGATTCCAGTATAAACAATGTTATTGAATTCGTCCATCCTGCCTTATGGGAGGGGAAGTATTTTCTGAGGCAGTAAGCACAGAGCTGTCATATGAAAGTCTTAACTCTTCAGTTACTTCAGAGGTTAAGCAGAAATTAGTCAACCTTATAGAAAATACTAACTAAATGGTGCCAAAAAAGGAAAGGAAAAATAGAAAAGTGTGTGCTACATTTTATCCATAGAATTCATAAAAAGAATCAAGTTTTATTAATCCTAATTAGGAAACGCATTTTGTTTTCTATATGTTACATTGTCAAGATGATAAATTTTCTCTAGTTTCAACAGATTACATATCATCACAATTAGTTTACTCAGAAGTACTTGTAAACAAAGGGTCACCAGCAGATGAGTTTTATCATTTGCAATATTTTAAAGAAAGTATTGAGTAAAACCACAAGAAACTGATCAATGATAGAGGATTTTAAATATACGCAATTTTTTTCCAGACTCCATTATAGCCCATTTTAAAAAATACAAATTTAGCTCTGTTTTTCTTTTTCTTGAAGTTGAACTAAAGATTGGGCTTTAGCAATCCCTATAGTTGTCTTTTAGTTCCATTCACTCTTTCTTCTCAGGAACGATTGAACTCAAGCTGTGTTTCTCAAGGAGCGAAGCACTTTTTTCTAGATTATTCTACTACTTATTCCTACCTTCAGCTAAAAGATGTCCAGAGAAATCTAGAAGAATATGAAATGCTCAAAGCATAAAATTCACAGTACAGTAAATCTGAATCTGCATTTTAAAAAATTCATTTACCCATTTTTATTAAATAATCTTTATAAACATACAATTTTAGGTTTATTTATTCTTTTAAGAAGCATTTTTGGAGTAGCTAGTCCTTATACTGTGTGCTACACCTTCAATGCTGAGCAGAACCGACATAGCCCGTGCATCCTGCAGACTACATTGAAGTGGGACTATTGAAGAGACCATTCCAGGAATGTGCAAGCTATGGCTTCAACATATGAAAAAAAGGAGGGGTAAATCAATGCAACATAATATGAATTAGATTCACAATTTAATAACGTCATGACCAGAATTCTTATAGGAAGGAGGTTCAAGGAAATTAGCATATGGATGTATGAAGAAGGTTTACAAAAATATGTTAGGTAGGGTGAGCCATTTGATAGAAAAAAGAAGTTTTGGTTATAGCATAGGTTTTATGTCAGAAATTAGTGCAATGCTAAGTAGGCTAGTGGCCAAAAGCACCAACTTTGACACGGGTCAGTAAGTGTTAAGGATTAGGTTGGCACAAAAGTACTTGTGATTTTCACCATTAAAAGGAGTGGTAGAAGCCACAATTACTGTTGCATCAGCCTAATGTTAGTAGCAGTAGAAATAGGAGGAGAAAAGAGATGTTGAACAATATCCACAGAACCATATCAGAGAGCAATATGGATGAAAATAAATTTGTATATGATTCTATAGTTCTGCGGTCTCCAAAATTGAGTGTGAAATAATTCATTGGCATGTTTAGGATGAGATTACTAGAACATCTCTTTATATATAAAAATAAGGAAAACATTAAACATTTTCCAATATTTGATACCAATTGATAATAGCACATATGTGTAAATGATAAAAGAATGAATGAATAAATAAATATACTGATGTTACATACTCTCTAATTTTTTATAAAGTGTACAATTTTAAACAATGAAAACTATTGTCTCTATTAATAGCATAGGAGAGTGGGGATAGGGCTGAAATCTTTTTTCTGTAATTTCATAAATTGAACCTAGGTAGTAATTCTGAGATTATATGCATTACTTGATTAGGCTTCTTTTTTTTTTTTGTAATTAAATGTCACACAAGGCCGGACACAATTTTACCCAGCACACAAAGATTAATTATGCTCACAGTCTGTTATTAGCATGGCTTCACATCTTCAGTAATTTAAATTTACTAACTTAGAAGATGTACAATGTCTTTTAAGAAAATGAAAGAGAAATATATATAGCACTGATACAGAAATTCATAGTATGCTTTTAAGACGCTGTTCCCTAATTGAAATAATTATGAGACAGATCCAAAGATGCAGCTATATCTTCATTTATCAACCATCATTAGTACTTGCATTTTCTCAAAGATAACTTACTTCTGCTTTTTAGAAAGACATCAAAACACACAGAAAGGACAATATATTAAAGTATCAAAGTCCATGAAACCACTCTCCAGAATTAACTCTTGTTAATATTGTTACATTTGATTTGTCTGTCTTAAAAGAACCAAAGCATTGGAAATAGAAAGAAAATCCATCTATCTCTCATCCCAGTCACATTCCTATTGCCTTCCTCCATCTACCCAGAGTCACCAGCTACCGTGAATTTAGTTTATACCTCTCCATCCCACTTTTATATAAAAATGTGTACACATAGGACATAGTGTTTTTTGGATTTAAAAAATATATATGTAATTGTACTGTAGCATACATAGCCTATAACTTTCTTTGTTCATTCCGTATTATGTTTTTAATATTTACTAACAGACATTTAAAGAGATCTGGACCAAAAGTCTAGCACATGAAAATATTTAGATTGTTCTCTGTTGATGGAATTAGATCACTTACAACTCTCACTACTAAAAATAATTCAGCAATGAAAAACTTCCTGTACAACTCCAGGTAAGGTTTTTCCAGGTAGTTTATAGGTATAATTTCTAGATTGAGAGTATACATAACTCTAAATTTTGCTAGTCACAGTTTCTTCTAAACTGTTCCCACAGTGGTTAAGCCAATTTATATTTCCAGCAGCAGTGATGGGAATTCCAATTTCCCTGGATTTTCATCAATACTTGATATCATTTTTTAAACTAATTTTATCAGTAAAATAGTTCTCATTTTTACAGCATATTTGAATATTAATGAAGTTGAGCATCTTCTCAAATATTTATTAGCCATTTCTTTATTTTTACTTTTCTGAATTATCTATTCCTTTGGCTATATTTTATTGAAAGATTGCTTTTGTGAAGTTTAAAACCATACATCAATGATCTCTAGATGTATATTTTAATATACATCAAAGATCTCTAGATATATAGTTTTTAGCAAAGCAATTTGATACATGAATAATAAGATTATTATATAAATAATAATATATGATGTATGATATATACACCAAGTATCTTGGTGTGTCTATACATATGTATGCTTAAGTAATGAACCTGTATGCATATGTATATATAAACATGTATGTGTGTATGTATATATATATAAATACATATATATATACCTGTGTATATACATGCATATTGGTGTGTATATATATATACATATTCATGCATATGTAGACATAAACATGCCTATGTATATATAAACACACAAGTACAACATACACATGTGTATATACATAAACACTCCAACTCTTGCAGTATGACTCTTTTAACTTTGCTTTTGGCTTTACTTCTTTTTTTTTTCCCCCATTTATTTTATTGCATTTTAGGTTTTGGGGTACATGTGAAGAACATGCAAAATTGTTGCATAGGAACACACGTGGCAGTGTGATTTGCTGCCTTCCTCCCCATCACCTACATCTGGCATCTCTCCCCTTGCTATCTCTCCCCAACTCCCCACCCCCCACCGTCCCTCCCCTATTTCCCCCCAACAGACCCCAGTGTGTAGTGCCCCCCTCCCTGTGTCCATGTGTTCTCATTGTTCAACACCCGCCTATGAGTGAGAACATGTGGTGTTTGATCTTCTGCTCTAGCCACAAACTGTTTCTTCCTCTTTGTTCTTTTGCCATGGCTTAGTTAAGATAGGCAAGTTAGTTTTCATGTATCATTCATGATGGGTCTGATGAATTAGTCTCAGGGAGTGAGCTGTCAAATGAATACTTTCCATGGCTGATTTTACATTAGAACAAGTGTCCTAAGCCTTCTTTATGGCATATTCACCTTGAGACTACATCTTTTTTATGTGAACATTCCCTCAGGCATGACAGATAAGTTCAGGAGCTCCCTAAAGACAGCTCAGTTTAATGTCATATTTTTTTGCCTAACCCCTCTTTGTATATTCCTCAGGAGCACACCCTCATTAAGTTTCCCTTGGCTTAGGCAGAATTTGTTAATTTAAAATTAAGTCATGGTTGGAATTTCTTTTTTTAAAACAAATGCTGAAAATAGGTCCCCGATCTCTGCTAGATGGAAGGTTTCTGTTGAGAAGTCAGCTGGTAGCCCTATGGGGTTCCCTTTGTTCCCTTTGTTCCCTTTGTATATGATCTGACATTTTTCTTTAGCTACCTTTAAGACTTTTTTCTTTAGCTTTGACCTTGAACAGTCTGATGACTATATGCCTTGGTGCTGTTAATTTTATACAATATCTCACAGGTGTTTTCTTGATTTCTTATATATGAATATTTACCTCTCTAGCAAGATTAGGTAGATTTTCTTGAATTATTCCCTCAGGTATGTTTTCCAGGTTGTTTACTTTCCCTCTATCTCACTCAGGAATACCAGTAATTTGTAAATTTAGCTATATTATCTAACTCCATATTTCTCAAGGACTTTGTTCATTTTAAAAGTTTGTTTTTCTTTATTTTTCTCTGACTGGGTTAGCTCAAAAGATTGATTTTTAAGCTCTGAAGTTCTGTGAAGCATCTTTTTATATGCTCACTGGCCATATGTACATCTTCTTTGCTGACATGTCTATTCAGGTATTCTGCCTGTTTAAACAAAATTGTTTTTGAACAATTTTCCCTAGTTTTATTGTGATAAAATTGACAAATAAAAATTGTACATATTTAAGGCATAAGGCATATTTAAGGCATTCTGATATACGTACATACTGTGTGATTAACACAATAAAGCTAATTAACAGATTGATCTCCTCACCTAGTTAGTATTTCTTGTGTGTGGTAAGCACACTAAGATCTACTCTATTGGCAGATTTTAAATATATAATACATTATTATCAACTATAGTTGCCATACTATACATTTGATCTCCAGAACTTATTCATCTTATAACTGAAAGTGTGTACTCTTTGATCAAAATCCCCCTATTTTTCCCATACCCAGTCTCTGACAACCACTATTCTAAACTGTTTTCATGAGTTTGACTCTTTAGATTCAACATGTTGTTCTAGGATCTTTGGGGTGTCAGTTTGCTCCCTGGAAACCTCTGTGGCTGGTGGCACCTTTACCTGAGTTCTTGTCCTGCGTCCAGGAAGAATGAGGTATGCAGACAATTGAAGGCTGAAGAAGACAAAGAGGAGCTCCATTTAGTGTTAAAAAAGCTCAGAGGAGACCCGCAGTGGGTAGCTTCTCTCTGTAAACAGGTCATCCAGTTGAGTGTTCAGCTTGCAGCAGAGAGGAGGCCCTGGAGAGGATGGCTTCTCTCTGTAGGCAGGTTGTTCAGACATCTCTGCAGGTTTCTGAAGCACTCAGCAGAGAGTGTGGCTCCTCTATGCTGCTGGTTGTTCTGTCGTCTGCTGCTATCAGCAGAGATGAAAGTGTAGCTCCTCTCTGCAGCTGGTCCTCCCATACCATCAGTCATCTCCCTATTCCCTCTGTCCTCTGCCCTGCTCTGGCCGTCCTCCTCTGCTCTGGTTGTACCCTGGGCTTTCATGGACTTCTGAGGGGAGGAAGTGCCTGTGGATTTGTCCATTGGTGGCCATTGGTGGACTGGAAGAGAAACTATGAATCCCCACTCAAGTCTATGGGACTGGCAGCCCAGTCTCCGGCCTTTAGGCCTTCCCTGGCTTGAAGGTGAGGCCTTACTGGGGACCCACCCCACCATTAAGTATGATGCTAGCTAAAATTTCTTTTAGATGTTCTTTACACAGATGAGTAAGTCCTGGTGTATTCCTAGTTTACTGAGAATTTTTATCATGAATGATTTTTGGGTTTTTGTCAAAGGCTTTTTCTATATCTACTGATAAATTATGTATATTTCCTTCTTTAGCCTACCGATGTGATGTAACATGTGATTTTTTAAAGGTCAAATTGGCCTTGTATATCTGGTTTAAAATCCCATTGGTTTATGGTGTGCAATTCTTTTTTCTGTTTTCTTTTTTTTTTTTAGTAGTTACAGTTTTGAATGTAAATTGGCTTTAAAAAAATTTCAACTTTTATATTAAGTTCAATGTTACATATGCAGGGTGTGTACTTTTATTACACAGGTAAACATGTGCCATGATGGTTTGCTGCACAGATTATCTCATCACCCAGGTATTAAGCCTGGCATCCACTAGCTGTTCTTCCTGATTGACTTCCTCCTACCACTCCCTCCCCTCCAACAGGCCCCAGTGTGTGTGTGTTGTTCCCTCCACCTCCATGCCCTTGTGTTCTCATCATTTAGCTGCCACTTATGAGAAAATATGGTATTTGGTTTCTGTTCTTACATTAGTTTGCTAAGGATAATGGCCTACAGCTCCATCCATGTCCTCTGGACATGATCTCATTTCTTTTTATGGCTACATAGCATTCCTTTGTGTATATGTACCACATATTCTTTATCCAGTCTATCATTGATGGGCATTTAGGTTGCTTCCATGTTTTTCCTATTGTGAATAGTGCTACAATTAACATACAAATGCATTCATCTTTATAATAGAAAGATGTATATTCCTTTGGGTATATACCCAGTAATGGGATTGCTGGGTCTAATTGTATTTCTTCCTCTAGGTCTTTGAGGAATTGCCACACTGTCTTCCATAATGATTGAACTAATTTACACTCTCACCAATAGTGTAGAAGTATTCCATTTTTTCCACAATCTCTCCAGCATCTGTTATTTTTTGACTTTGTAGTAATAGCCACTTTGACTGGTGTTAGATGATATCTCACTGTGGTTTTGATTTGCATTTCTCTAATGATCAGTGATGAAATAAACTGGAGATGTATTAAGAGTTAACTGTAAAATCCAAAACTATAAAAACCCTAGAAGAAACCCCAGGCAGTACTATGCAGGACATAGGTATGGGCAAAGATTTCATGATGAAGACAACAAAAGCAAACATTGACAAATGGTATCTAATTATAGTAAAGAGCTTCTGCACAGTCAAAGAGACTAACAGAGCAAACAGACAACTTACAGAATGGGAGAAAGGTTTTGCATCTGTGCATCTGAGAAAGATCTAAAATCCAGCGTCTATAAGGAACTTAACAAATTTAGAAAAAAAAAAAAATCCATTAAAAGGTGGGCAAAGAACATGAACAGACACTTCTCAAAGAAGACATATATGCAGCCAATGAACATATAATTCTTTTTATACACTGCTGGATATGATTTCTAAGTATTTTTTCTGAGGGTTTTTGCATTTATGTTCATGACAAATATATTGGTCTAGTTTTCATGTAACGTCTCTGTCTGGTTATGGTATTAGGGTAATGTTGGAATCACTAAATGAGTTAGTAAGTATTCCCTCTAATTGTGTCTTCTGAAACACATGGTAGAAAATTGGCATAATTTCTTCCTTAAATGTTTGATAGAATCACCAATGAATTCATCCAGGTTTGATGCTTTCTGGTTTGGAAGTTTATTAATTGTTGATTCAATTTCTAATAGATACTGGGCTCTTCAAATTATCTGTTTCTTCTTTTGTGAGTTTTAGCAGACTGTGTATGTCAAGGAATTAATTTATTTCATCTGGGTTATCAGATCTAAGGGCATGAAGCTCTTTATAGTATTATTTTATTGTTTTTTTTTTCCATTTATTTATTTTATTGCATTTTAGGTTTTGGGATAGATTTCAAGAACATGCAAAATTGTTGCATAGGTACACACATGGCACTGTGATTTGCTGCCTTCCTCCCCTTCACCTACACCTGGCATCTCTCCCCTTGCTATCTCTCCCCAACTCCCCACTCCCCACCGTCCCTCCACTATTTCCCCCCAACTGACCCCAGTGTGTAGTGCTCCCCTCCCTGTGTCCATGTGTTCTCATTGTTCAACAACTGCCTATGAGTGAGAACATGCAGTGTTTGATCTTCTGCTCTTATGTCAGTTTGCTGAGAATGATGGTTTCCAGATTCATCCATGTCCCTACAAAGGACACAAACTCATCATTTTTGATGGCTGCATAATATTCCATGGTGTATATGTGCCACATTTTCCCTGTCCAGTCTATCATCGATGGGCATTTGGGTTGGTTCCAGTTCTTTGCTATTGTAAACAGTGCTGCAATGAACATTCGTGTGCACGTGTCCTTATAGTAGAAAGATTTGTAATCCTTTGGATATATACCCAGTAATGGGATTGCTGGGTTAAATGGAATTTCTATTTCTAGGTCCTTGAGGAATCACCACACTGTCTTCCACAATGGTTGAACTAATTTACACTCCCACCAACAGTGTAAAAGTGTTCCTATTTCTCCACATCCTCTCCAGCATCTGTTGTCTCTAGATTTTTTAATGATCACCATTCTAACTGGCGTGAGATGGTATCTCAATGTAGTTTTGATTTGCATTTCTCTGATGACCACTGATGATGAGCATTTTTTCATATGTTTGTTGGCCTCATGTATGTCTTCTTTTGTAAAGTATCTGTTCATATCCTTTGCCTACTTTTGAATGGGCTTGTTTGTTTTTTTTCTTGTAAATCTGTTTTAGTTCTTTGTAGATTCTGGATATCAACCTTTTGTCAGACGGGTAAACTGCAAAAATTTTTTCCCATTCTGTTGGTTGCCGATTCACTCTAATGACTGTTTCGTTTGCTGTGCAGAAGCTGTGGAGTTTGATTCAGTCCCATTTGTCTATTCTGATCTTTGACAAACCAGACAAAAACAAGCAATGGGGAAAGGATTCCCTGTTTAATAAATGGTGTTGGGAAAACTGGCTAGCCATGTGCAGAAAACAGAAACTGGACCCCTTCCTGACACCTTACACTAAAATTAACTCCAGATGGATTAAAGACTTAAACATAAGACCTAACGCCATAAAAACCCTAGAAGAAAATCTAGGCAAAACCATTCAGGACATAGGCGTAGGCAAGGACTTCATGACTAAAACACCAAAAGCATTGACAACATAAGCCAAAATATTTTATTGTTCTTATAATGTCCATGGGATCTGCAGTGCAGTGATGCCCGCTTTTTCTTTTCTGATACTAGTAATTTGTGTCATCTCTCTTTTCTTCTTAGTTTGCCTACCTAAAGACATATTTTTTATTGATCTGTTTAAAGAACCAGATTGTGGTTCTATTGAGTTCAGTATTGATTTCTTGTTTTCAATTTCACAGATTTCTGCTCTAATTTCTATTATTTCTTTTTCTGCTAACTTCGAATTTAATTTGCTTTTTTTTCCAGCTTCTTAATCTGGTAGCTTAGATAACTGATTTTATAACATTTGTCTTTTCTAATATATGTATTTAATGCTATAATTTTTTCTATGAGCACCACTTTTGCTGCATCTCACAGATTTTGATAAGTTGTATTTCAGTTTTGTTTAGCTTAAAATATTCTTTCTTATTTCTCTTGATATTTGTTCTTTTACCTTTGTATTATTTAGAAATATGTTGTTGAATATCTAAGTATCTTGGGATTTTTCAGCTCTCCTTCTGTTACTGGTTTCTAGTTTAATTCCACTGTGGCCTACTGGTATACACTGTATGATTTCTATTCTTTTAAATTTATTAAGACATGCTTTAGGGCCCAGAATATGATAGTTTAGGTATAGTTTAGGACCACATTTTGAATAACACTACTAGACAGTTCTCTTCATAGTGATTTACCAACTTCTCTTAGTCTATTTTCTGTTACTTACAATAGCATACCTGAAATGGGGTGATTTATTTTTAAAAATAAATTTATTTCTAACAGTTATGAAGGCTGAGAAGTCTAAGGTCAAGAGGCCACATTTGGTCAGAGCTTTCTTGCTGGTGGGGACTTTGCCAGGTCCTGAGGTAGTGCAGGATATCACCTGGCAACAGGGCTGGCTGTACTCACTTCAGGTCTGTCTTCCTCTTCCTATAAAGCTCCTGTCCCAGTCTGGTAATAACACATTAAGCTATTAACTCATTCATGAAAACAGAGCCCTCATGACCAATCACTTCTTAAAGGTCCTACCTCTGAATACTCCACATCAGGTATCAAATTTCAATAGTTTTGGAGATGATAAATATTCAAGCTATAGCAATACCACATAGGGTAACTTTCTAACATCATAATTCCCCAATAAGGCTCAATCATTTTTTTTCCACATGTACTATGTCCCTTTCTATATCTGGGTGATGAAGTATACCAACTGTCAAGATAACCACTGAAAAAAACCAATAAACAGTTATTTTTGTTAAGAGGGTATATTTTAAGCGTTCTTACCATAAAAAGAAAAAAAATTAAAGAAAAGTGAGCTATGTGAGCTAACAGGTATGTTCATTAGCTTGGTTTTGGGGTTAACTTCACAATGTATAATGTTTCAAAACATCCAGCTGTACACTTTAAGTACACACATATTGCGTCAATTATTTCTCAATAAAGCTGAAGAAAAAGAATTATATAAACATAATATTATCTTTATTACCTCCATATGTATTAAATTTCTGTCAGTGCTGTGACAAGCTCTGAAGTGCTTGAGGCAAAGCTTTCGTGCTGTTCTTTGTTAGAGATTTAATCTCAAAGACAATGCATGGGGACAAAGGGATTGAGGATAGGGAGAAAGGAGAACCAATGTGAGGTTGTATCATGAGGCTGGCTGCTCCTCTCAGTTAAGCAGGAGAGTTGGTGCAATCAGATTACCCTGGATAAAACTGGTTGTAGTACAGATGTTTGCTACATGGAGGCTGAGAGAGTAGGATCCTTTGACCTCAGGAGTTTGGGGGCTCTAGTATGCTATGCTAATTCCATATGGACCTTGGCATCAATGTGACGAAGCTCAAGGAACAGAGAATCCGGCCAAGAGTGGTGGCTCACTCCTGTAATTTTGGCTATTTGGGAGGCCGAGGTGGGTGTATCACTGGAGGCCAGAAGCTCAAGACCAGCCTGGGAAACATAATGAAACCCCCTTCCCTGCTAAAAAAAAAAAAAAAATTGAGCTGGGCCTGGTGATGCACCCCTGTTGTCCCAGTTACTTGGGAGGCTGAGGCAGGAGAAACTCTTGAAATTGGGAGGGAGAGGTTACAGTGAGCTGACATTGTGCCACTGCATTCCAGTCTAGGTGACAGAGCAAGACTTCATCTCATAACAACAACAACAAAAACGGAACAGAGAATCATCAAGTTGCCTAAGGTGGCATGACAGCCCCATCCTGGATTAGATATTCAACATCTACAAGTATTTACTAACTTTATTTGATATAATCAGGACACAGGGCGTATAAATTTTAAATGTTTTTAATTACAGGAAATTGAAAGGTCTAAAATAAAAAAGAATAATATACTCTTATATAGCTATCACTAATGTTCCCTGCCCAACACATGGCAATATTGTTTACATAATTAGTGTATCCTTTGATTATTTGTCATGAGTCAGAATTAGAATGTGACCAGGGACATAAAAACCTTGATCTAATAGGGGTAGATCAAGCAAACTCACCAATTTAGATGAACCCTAGAAAGTTTGGTATATTACCAACAAGTTTTTCATGATAACATTTACTTGTTGTTTTTTCATATTACTTAATTGTCATAGCCCTAGAGGAAGAATCTTTCTCTACAAGTCAGTTTTGGAGAAGTGCCTTAATTTAGCTACTTAGCTTGTTTACCAAGTGAAGTATATAAATGGAAACTAGATGGCTTCTTAAGGATATCTAGTCTATAAATCTCATATGATGGTGATTCATGTGTAAATAACACCCGATGTCTTTGATAAATTAGTGTTATGTACCCCAGCAATATTTAATTGAAGAGAATAAAACCTAATTCTAGATAAGTAAATTTATTGTCGAGGGTGCTCTGAATTTAATATCTGTGCTTTAGACCTGACCTGTGCAGTCTAGTTACTGAATAATTAAGAAGAATGCTATTCACCAGTCCAGATTCCAGGATTCCGGCTTTCAGTAACCATCTGCTAATGAAACCCCTGAGAATTCCCACAGTGCAGAGAAAACAAACGTTATACAATTATACTAGGCATTTCTCACTTCCTTTATAGTAATACACCATCCAATTAACAATCTGGTCGGCCTAGGGATTCATAAAACTTTTAATAGAAACTTTAGGCTTTCTGAAGCTAACTGCTGGAATTAAATATAAAAGGAAACAAGATCATTAGATGAAAATGATACTATAAATATTTAATTTATTGGCTTGGAATAGGTTACGAAGTTTCAGTACATGGCATCTGTTCATAGAATCAGGAAAGACCTCCAGAGGTCATTGAGTCCAGAGCTCGCCTCTGGGAAACTGCCCAGGATATCCTGATAAATAGCTGGATATTGTTTCCCAAAAATCAATAGGAAGGAGAAACCTCATTTTCCTTCCTCTTTCCACTAGAAAGACTCAAGATATGACCATCTAAAAGTCTCCCTTACTCACAATTGACTTGAAATCTCATAGAAAGTCTTTGTTCCTCCATTCCATAAGAAGACCAGTATCTCCTCCCTGGGGTTTCCTATCAATGTGCTTCGGAAAGATAGAAACTTTAAAATAAATGTTTTAGCCAAACACAAGAGCACATACCCTGCTCACAAACAGAGCAGGACATTACACAGTGATATAATTTGACAGGCAACATATCCTTGAACCTTTTCCTTTGAGGCCGTTTTATATTATCTGACATTTCACCAGATCATGCTAGTGATTAACTATCTTCAGTGTCAGCATGGATAAAAGTCTTCTTTACTTGGTAAAAGTCTTCTTTACTTCATAGATAGACTTTCAGAATAGCAAAGGTAAACAGCACCCACCAGCTCACCAAATTCATTCTCAATTTTGCAATGAAGAGACTGATGCAGAAAAATGTCTTCCTCTATTAATATTGCCTACATATCTTAGGACATGGATTTGTACATAGAAAATTCTCAACAGATGTTCAAATGAATGAATGATGAATGAACAAAAGACAAATGTACAAAAGATAAGCAAACTGACTTTGGATATCTTGCATGTTTGAGAACTGAATTGAATTGGCTTGATAATACATATTTTGTCGTGTTGGTGCTGCTTTAACCCTACTTATTTTTTTATCTGATTATAGGAGATTTGTTATTTTCATCCTCTGAATATTTAAAATGATATCTCATATATTACTGTGCTCATTACATATTTGCACATTCGAAAAGTTATGAGACCAGGGAAGCCTACTTTCTGATCTCCTTCCAATACTTTGCTTCTTTAGTTTCTGGCCTTCCTTTATACATCACTGTCAATGCAATCTCTTCATGAGACTCTAATGTGGAAAATATTAACAAGTGGAACTTTCTTTCAGTGTCAGTCTCTTCATTGGAAAATTGAGGATGAATTAGATAAATTGATGGGAAATGGTCAAAATATTATCAGAGAAGTATGTTTGGAAAGCATTTGGAACTTTCCTTGCCATTGAAAAGCAATCAGCAAAAATACAAGATAAGGAATTAATAAGCTGGAAAATAATCTGGCCAGCGATCTTATTTTATAATGTGTAGATGAGTGAAGCTTAAAAATAATAATATTGTATAGTAGTTTGGGGATCATATATTATATTTGGCACTAGAAAAGTGGAAGTATTCTACGGTGATTAGGATCTGTCTTAATATTACAATCAGCCAATTTAGAATACTATGAGTGTGGCAAAAAAATAATAATAATAAAACCAGTTTTAATAAAGTCAAGTCTTCCTGAACAAATGAGCATCATTTTGGTATTAAATTTGTTCAGTTCACACAATATCATGCTTTTTTTAACTTCTAAAGAATGATTTCAGAGTTGAATGGAGGCGTTAATTATCTTTATTGAAACATCATGTCCTAACTTGTTAATATTCCTAAAAGGTTATCCCTGAGATAAAGCGTTGCCTTTCTGTAGGAATGCTTCCTGCTGAGGACACAAAAGTGGCTACTGCAGAAGATATATTTGTTACACATCTATCTTGTTTTAGGAAATAGATGTTTTTACAGAACAAATCTGTCAAACAGATTGTATAAATCATGTATGTGAAAGTAATAGAGATTCTTGCTTCTATCATCTTTCTGTTACCTATCATCTGTGTATATATGAATCTATATGCCTATCATTTATGTTACTATGATCTCTATTTATCAATCAAGATCTATTTACCTATCTAAGATTCTTACCATGGGTTCCTCAAGAAAATATAAATGATTGCTGTTAAGTCTATATTTTGAGTAGACTGTTTAACACATTGAATTTCCTTAAGCAATGCACAGCAAAAAGGCTTTGTTCATGGGCTGAAAAGTCCTCCCTCATGTATAAGGGAAGTAGGTAGATGCCTTTGGTGGTGAGTCCCAGCAAACTGCTGATAAAACTAAGATGGCTTGTCATACAGATTTCCAAATTTCTAAGAAGGCAACAGAAAAAAATGACAGGTGGCCTAGTGCCACTTTATTGAAGCAATTATTACAAAGCAACTCATTCAACTCCAAAATGAGAAATAAATAAAACATGGTTGGATTTTGTCATAGCACAGAGCCTACATTCACTGCTAGAAAATAAAAATTTGAATATATGAATTTTACTTGCTAAAATGAAGGGAAATATTATACCAATTAAGAAGCACATTGGAATCCTTGGAAAAGGAAATACATACAATATACTTGACCTGCTATGTGATATTACTTTTTTCTTAGACAACATTTCTGTACCTTGTTTATGTCAAATTCAATCCAATCCATGGGGCTAGATATCATCCAAAGAAAACTCCTCAGAGAAAAGGCTAGGGTCACGTGAAGCAGATGGATGTTTTCTTTTTTCCTCAGCATTCAGGAATGCAATTTACATCTGTGAAGAGATGAGGCTGTCATCCAAGGGACCTAAAGCTGACCTCTTCTATTTGAAGAGATGCATAACATGAGGGCAGGGAGTGATGATTTCCCTTATGCTGTCACCTCTGTGAACTGGTTCTCTAATGATGGGTGTATTTAAAATGATTTTGCCAATGATACCCAAGGGCCTGGCCTCTGAGCAGATTTAACCAGCTGCCGGGAGCAAGCAAGTTTTAAGAACACACAATCTTCCTTTTCCCTGTGGGACCAGCCTGCCGTTCTGTCTGAACCCTGTCTACCCAAATGCTCTGATCTTTGCCACTGTCTCAAGAGCATTCTCTGAACACTATTGTGCTTTCCCGGGACTTGAACATCCCTGAGTGCCTGAATTTTCTTCTTTTAAAATGTTAAGACCTTGAAAAATTTATCTTGACAAATTTAAAACACAGGGAACAATGCCCCAAACTGAATTAATAATTGTTAAAATTTTGTCATGTTTGCTCTAGTCTTGTTTTTTAATCTAAGAAACATATCATTAATGATTTTAAAAAGTCTCTGTTGACTTCTACTTCTGATCTCATGCCCTCTTCCTAATATTGGGTAGAATCTTCCAGTAAATGCCTTATAATTCCAGTTTTTATAAATGTTATTAATGTTATATTCCTGGAAATTCAAGACAAATTGATTTTAAGTCACTTATAATCTCATTTATTGATATTCTTTATGTTGTATTCTTAATCTTTAATCATGTGCAGTGACCACTTTCTAAGGGCTCATCTTAGCCTCAGAACATTAAGCAATCCTTCTACAAGACTCCTTACTCAGTGATTAGTAACTCAATTTTTTAAATTATTATTTTTTATTATTTATTCATTTATTACTATACTTCAGGTTATAGGATACATGTGCAGAACATGCAGGTTTGTTACACAGGTATACATGTGCTACATCCATCATCCCATCATCTACATTAGGTATTTCTCCTAATGTTATCCCTCCGGTGTCCATGTATTCTCGTTGTTCAACACCCACTTATGAGAGAGAATATGAGGTGTTTGGTTTTCTGTTCTTGTGTTAGTTTGCTGAGAATGATGGTTTTCAGCTTCATCCATATCCCTGCAAAGGACAAGAATTCATCCTTTTAATGGCTGCATAGTATTCCATGGTGTATAAGTGCCACATTTTCTTTATCCAGTCTATCTTTGATGGGCATTTGAGTTGGTTCCAAGTCTTTGCTATTGTGAACAGTGCCACAATAAACATATGTGTACATGTGTCTTTATAGTTGAATATTTTACAATTCTTTGGGTATATACCTAGTAATTTAACTGCTTTTCATGAATGAGTTTCTTGTTGACAAGAAAGGCTATGTGTGATTTTATATATACATTTGAGACAGGGTCTGGCTCTGTCATCCAGGCTGGAGTGCAGTGGCGCAGTGTTATGATCATGGCTCACTGCAACCTCTGCCTGCTGGGCCGAGTCCATCTCAGCCACTCGAATAGCTGGGACTACAGGTGCATACTCAGCTAATTTTTGTCTTTTTAATAGAGACAAAATTTCACCATGTTATCCAGGCTGGTCTCGAACTCCTGTGCTCAAGTGACCCACCTGTCTCAGCCTTCCAAAGTGTTGGGATTACATGCATGAGTGCACCCGGCCAATAATATTATTAATAACATTAATAACAATAACCATTTGTTGAACATATACCTTTTTTAGACATTGTTATAGACACTTTACATCCATTATTTCATGAAAGTCTTACTAATTCTGGAGTCACTGGATTATGTCAGTTTTACTGTTGAAATATAAAACTTGAGGGCTGGGCATGATGGCTTACACCTGTAATCCCAGCACCCTGGGATGCCAAGGCAAGTGAATAACTTGAGGCCAGGGGTTCAAGACCAGCCTGGCCAACAAGATGAAACCCTGTTTCCAGTAAAAATACAAAAATTAGCTAGATGTAGTAATAGGCACCTGTAATCCCAGCCACATGCGAGGGTGAGGCAGGATAATTACTTAACCCCAGAAGGTGGAGGTTGCAGTGAGCCATGATCATGCCACTGCACTCTGGTCTTGGCAACAGAGCAATACTCC
>NW_016107362.1:3040501-3063802 GCF_001604975.1 Cebus imitator
AGAAAAGAAAAGAAAGAAAGAAAAAGAGAACGTTTACCCAAATAATGCATTTTTTGGAAGGTAAAATAATTATTTTATAAATATTTTACAAAAGGCCTACATTTATTTATTTATTTATTTATTTATTTATTTATTTATTTATTTTGAGATGAAGTCTGGCTCTGTCGCCAGGCTGGAGTGCAGTAGTGTGACCTCCGCCTCCCAGGTTTAAGCACAATTCCCTGCCTCAGCCTCCCGAGTAGCTGGGACTATAGGCGTGCCCCACCACACCCAGCTAATTTTTGTATTTTTAGTAGAGACAGGGTTTCATCATGTTAGCCAGGGTGGTCTTGATCTCCTGTACTCGTGATCTGCCAGCCTCGGCCTCCCAAAATGCTGGGATTACAGACATGAGCCACCTCGCCTGGCCACGTACTTTTATTTTCTTTGTAAAATAAGGTTGTCCCTACTTGTTCATTACTCACTTGTATCAAATGTGCACCTTAATGCTCATCCTCACTGCAGGACTGTAAGGTGAGTGTTATTAAACCTATTTATGGAAGAAGAAAATCAAGACTCAGAGAAGTAAATGCATGTCGCTCAAGGTCACTCAGGTAATAATGGGGAGAGGTCAGATATAGGCTTAGGCATATTGTCTCCAAATTTTATTTGTTATCTTTGACTATAATGTACAATAAGAATCCCAGAGCTGTGCTTTCCAAATAGAATAATTAATACAGCAAGATACATTTATTTTATTATTTGCCTTTCCTCTGGTGTTATCACATACATCCTAAGTGGAGTCTATTAACTTTGATAAATGCTTTTGTGTGCACGGAGATTTTCCACTCAAGACCTATTTTCAAACATATTTAACATGAGGAGAAGAAAAAAAGAACCAACGACAGTTCGGCCAACATTCTTGTAATGTTGTGTTAATAATAATCTCTTCCCAGGCAGATGCCCTAAAAGTTCATTGCTAGAGATAGACACTTAGATTAACATTTCTTTCTCAGGATTAAAATAAAAAATGACAAATGTGCTTGGCTATACAACCTAAAACTGAGAAAAGTCTTAAAAAAAGCTATGATCTCATTAAAGAACAAAATTAACCAGTTGTTTTCAAGATCTTAAAGGCACATATATTGTACATTCCTAATATTTTCTTTTCCCACCTACAACATTCAAAAATTAATAAATAAGAAATATTAAAACAGTTTTAAGTATTCAGGTCAATTTTATGGCTAGAGACATATTTTCAGTGTCTGGTAATACATAAAATCTTGGCTATTATGGGTTTCAGCCCATCCTAATGTCTGACTTTTCAGGACCTCTTGGGGAAAGAATTAAATGTCAATGCTTCATAAAGGTTGAATCCAGAGAAAATGAAATGTATTTGACTTTTTTTAAGGCCATAGGAATAATGTACCATAATCTATAGCTTGTGAAGACTCTAGTATGCCCATTTGATATTATATGGAATTTCATTTCAGCTGAAGAAGAAAACTTAGCTTTATTTTTGTTAGAAAGAACAATTATAAAAGTTATCAAATAGTTTAAGATGTTCTTGGTTACTTTCCAAGTTAGGTAGAGGGAACTGTGTTGAACTTCTCAGAAAAAGTACAGAGACACAGAGAATGTATGGAGTACTTAGAATGAGATCCTAGTTGAGGCAGAGTGGGGAGGGTGCCTGTATTAAACTACATAGGAATTAGGTATGTTGCCAAGGAGTGAGATGACAGTCATTCTCACATATTTTCACACGTGCAATATATCAAATTGGGTATGGAAATCATTAAGTGTCTACCCTTGCTTCCAGCAGGTCTTTTTACAAAGATTACCTCTGTAGAGATAGTATCTGTAAATACTGCTTGAAAATTGTGAGTCCTGCTGTCCCCAGCACTTCCTACTTCCTTTGTCTGCCGTATATGTATTCATACATATAATGCAAATAATAATACTTATCAGCATCTGCTAAGTTATATATTTTATTTATGTGTTTGTTTTTGTCCTATCTTACTAGAATATGTTTCCAGAAGACAAAGATTAGTGGCCACTACATTTACCACTGTATCTTCAGTACCTAGGAGAATACCTGACACACAGTAGGTTCTCAATAAAGAGTTGTTGAATGAATGAATGCAAAATATGTGAAAAGGGTTCACATTTAGCCATTTATTTTATGAGACTATTAACACTGCTATACATAATTTCTTTTGGCTAGCGGTGCTACAGTTCTTCTCATGTTATGAGGCTAACACAATCTTGGTAAAAAACATTTTAACCTTCAGCATTCAAAAACAAAAAATGTTGACATTTAAAACAAGTCTCCTGTAAATAGATGCAAAATATCCAGTAAAATATTAACTCACTAGGCTGGGTGCAGTGGCTGATGTTTGTAATCCCAGCACTTTGGGATCCTGAGGTGAGAAGATGGCTTGAGACCAGGAGTTTGAGACCAGCCTGGGCAACATAGTGAGACCTCTCTCCTCCATCTCTACTAAAAAATTTAAAAATCAGTTGGGCCTAGTGGTGTGCAGTTGTGGGGCCAGCTACTCAGGAAGCTGAGACAGGAGGATTACTTGAGCCCAGAAGATCGAGCTTGCAGTGAGCTGTGATCATGTCACTGCACTACAAGGTAACAGACCTTGTCTTTATAAAAATAAAAAAAATTAACGCACCAACATTAGTAATTAATTTTTTAAAAAGATTAGCCATAATTATCAAGGTAGATTTTATCCAAGGAATACTGGATTAATTAGTAGATTAGGATAGAAAAACCCTATGTCCATCTGGGTAGATGCAGAAAAATTTTGATATAAATCAACGTTTATTCTTGATTTAAAATCAGATGCAGTGTGGGGAAAAAAAGAATTTCCCCTAACAGAGTGTCTTCATAAGCATATAGCAAACATTATACTTAACAATGAAATATTGTAAGCATTTTGTTTAACATCAGACATAAGGAAGCCTGATACAATAAATTCCCCTTAGCATGGCACTGATGTTTCTATTCACTGCAGTAAAGGGGAAAAAATCTATAGAAATCTTAGAAGTAATAAGAGAGTTCAGAAATGTAACTGGGTAAAAATATAAAATGTATTATATTTCTGTATAAAACAATAAAAAGAAAATAAAATTTTAAAGATCATAGTGTGAAAAATGTGAAGTACCTTGTATAAAATCAAATTTATGGTTTTGAACACTCAACATTAATATACCAGTTTTTCTCAAATTCATCTATAGATTAAATGCAATTT
The DNA here is from genome assembly GCF_001604975.1 of Cebus imitator. Lineage (NCBI taxonomy): Eukaryota > Metazoa > Chordata > Mammalia > Primates > Cebidae > Cebus > Cebus imitator. The sequence goes on from NW_016107362.1 coordinate 3,043,741, forward strand.
CAATCATGTCCATAACAGTTTTTTGATAAATTTTAAAATATAATTGTAAAAAGTAATGAATAACCAAAATAGTCTTAAAGAAGGCTAAATTGAGGAGGTATGCCCTAATATTAATAATTTAGTTTTAAAATGAGTTTCAATAGTAAAGATAGAGAATAATAGTTTAGCAAGTAAATGATTCTAAGATAATTAATTATCTATATGGAAGAATACAATTATACCCTTACATTATATCATACTAAAAAAAATCAGTCACAAGTTATCTAAAGAAATAAAAGTGAAACTCAAAAGCTTTTAGAATAAAATACAGAAAAATATTTTCATCATTTTCAAAAAGGAAGCTTTCTTAAATAAAACATAAAATTCATAGATTTTACTATTTTACGTTATAAACACTGATATGGTTTGGTTGTGTTCTGGCCCAAAACTTACCTTGAACTGTAGCTCCGACAATTCCCACATGTTGTGGCAGGGACTGGTGGGAGGTAATTGAATCATGGGGGCAGGTCTTTCCTGTGCTATTGTCATGATATCAAATAAGTCTCATGAGATCTGATGGTTTTATAAAGGGAAGTTTCCCTGCACAAGTTCTCTTCTCTTGTCTGCAGCCATGTGAGATGTGCCTTTCACCTTCCACCAGAATTGTGAGGCCTCCCCAACCACGTGGAACTGTGAGTCCATTAAAGCTCTTTTTTCAATTGCCCAGTCTCCACTTTGTGTTTATCAGCAGCATGAAAACAGAGTAAAAAATTTTAATAATTTTTTCCATTGGCAGCATTTGTATTAGCATAAAAAGATAATTCCCTAGCATAAGGGAAAATATTTGTTACAGATAGAGCTGACAAGGAAGTATTGACTAGAATGTCTATGTATACATATGCATGTTAATTTATATTAATATTTATGGCTAAGTTTATTTTTATATTTGTGTTTATTTTTTAAAAAATTATAATAGAAAGTAATAAAGTAAAAGAATCTAAAATGAAAAGGGCCAGAAGATAAACACTTCAAAAAAGAGGATATGTGATTAGCCAATATATATATGAAAATTTTTTATTTTACTAGTAATCAGAGAAATAAAAAGAAAAACACAGTGAGAAATAAAAACACAAAATTCTCATTGGAAAAATTAAAATTTCTGACAATACTTAGCTTTGTTATCCAAGTGCAATTAAGGGAGTAAATTGGCACAAACTCTTTTGAAAGCAGGTTGACATGTCTAGCAATACTGATCCAAAATTCCAACCTGCAATGTTTTCTATAGGTTGTTTTTACAAAAGTGGTCATAGCAAAAAATTCTGAAAGCAATTCAAATGTTTGTTAAATATGAATTATGAACATATATTTATTTATACAATGTAATATTATATACCAGTGAAAATTAATGAGCTATAGTTCCTTTTATTAACATAGATAAATTTCACAAATATGTTGTGAAGTAAAAATGGTAAATTCCAAAAAAATACATACAAATGAATGTTTGTTAAATGAATTAAAGAGTAGAGAAAAAGAAGAAACATGTTTTTGTTCAGAAATTTATACAAACGTGAAAAAATTAAAGCATAATTAAAACAAAGGTAGGATTATTTTTAAAAAATTCAAAATTATGCTATTCTGAGGGAGGGTTATTAAAGATTGTGTGACTGGGGAGGGGTCCGTATCAAGGCGTTTCAAGATACTACTGTCTCTAGTACTGAGATGGTTATATGAATGTCCATTTTCATTTGTTTCATATACTTCTCCATCCATATGATGTATTACACAGTAAGAATTTTTACAAAGGAAACAAAGACACATCTAAATTTAGAGATTTACCAACGTCTTAATGTCAGAAAGTGCCAGAACAGTGCTAGAACCCTGATTGGAGGAATTCTCTTTAGGTCCACAGAAATACTCCTTCTGCTAAATCTCTACTCTAGCCTTGGAAAACAATCGGGTTATTTACATCTCACCTCTACCTACCTCATCTCTCCTCCTCAGCTGACACCCTTAGCATGTTTCTACTGATGCCATAGAATGGCATTCGACCTTGTCTGGCAGTTGTACAAAAAATACAATAACATAATAAAGTCAGTAATAATGGTTTATGTTTATTGAGTCTCTATACTATCATTTTTGCTACTGTTTATTGAGTCTCTATGCTATAATTTTTGCTATGTTTATTGAGTCTCTATACTATTATTTTTGCTACTCAGCAGAAGACCAAATTGTTCACTTAAAACTACACTACAAATCATGTTACTTTTATGTTCAAAATGCACCGGTGGTTTCCCATCATCCTTAGCATACAAGCCATGGTCCTTACACTGGTCCAAAGGTGCTTCCTGATCAGTTGCTTGCTATCTCTCTCACCTGATCTTTTCTGTGCTCCTGTGGCTCAAACACTGCAATCTTGGCTTTTTGGCTTCTTTTCCAACATGTCAGTTCCTCATCCTTCCTTTGTAATGTTCTGGGATGTTCTTCTCCAGACAGCTGCATGACCAACTTCTGCAGTCCTTCAGGGTTTTACCCAAATATCATTTTGCAACAAAGCCCTAGCCAGCTTCTTTAAAATTACCATTAAGCCCTCCCATAGACACCCCTAACAATCTCAGCCTCATTCAGTATTTGTATTAGCATTTACCACCATGTATACACTTGTATCCATGCATGTGTGTGTATAATTATTTTGCATGTTTACTATTTTCTGTTAATTTTTATTCCTTCAGGCTCCATGAAGCAGGAATTATTCATTGTTGCTGTTTTTTACTGTTTTTTTTTTTGACTAGTGTATATTTGTCTTTTTCTTTCTGTTCTGCATTCTGAATTTTAAAAAATATCTATGTTTCAGTTAACTAATAGTCTTTTCACCAGTGTCTAATATGATGTTTTACATCTCCATTCATTTGCTATGTTCTAGGGTGATCCTTTTAATTTTGAGAAGCCTTATTTTGTGTTTTTAAAAGCTAGTAGGTACATTTTTATGTAATTCTTCTACTTTTTCCATACTATGAATTCCCATTCTTATTTCTTCAAATTCCTTAAGCATATTTATTTTATATTCTGTGTCTGAGAACTTTAACATTTATATTCTGTGTTTGAGAATTTTAACATCAGCAGTATTTTGAAATCTGATCTTGCAGTTTCTTTTTTATGTACTTTATTCTACTTTGTTTTTTAAATTGACACCTAATAATTGTACATTCTATGGCGTACATTGTGATGGTTCAAGTACTGAATTACTTTGCATAGTGATCAGGGTAATTAACATCTTTTTTTTTTTTTTTGAGACAGAGTCTTGCTCTTTTGCCCAGGCTGGAGTGCAGTGGCACTATCTCAGCTCACTGCAACCTTCTGCCTCCCGGGTTCAAGCAATTCTCCTGCCTCAGCCTCCTAAGTAGCTGGGATTACAGATGTGCACCACCATGACCAGCTAATTTTTGTATTTTCAGTAGGACAGGGTTTCACCATGTTGGTCAGGCTGATCTTGAACTCATGACCTCATGATCTGCCTGCCCTGGCCTCCCAAAGTGCTGGGATTACAGGCATGAGCCACCGCGCCCAGTCAACATATTTTTTATGACAGACACTTATCACTTCTCTGTGTTGGGAACATTCAATACCCTCTTTGTAGTTATTTGAAACTACATATTATTGTTAACTATAATGACCATACACTGGTATATAACAAAATAACATATTTATTCTATCCAGCTATAATTTGTGTCCTTTAACAAATCTCTCTCCATCTAATCTTGTGGTTTGTGACCATAATAATTCTTCATCATTTTCTTATTAGTTTCTTCATTTATTTATTTGTATATGTATGTATGTATGTATGTGTGTATTTATTGGTGACCTTCTAAAAGTTCCTTGGTACTTTATGATAGCAGTCTGTGTGTGTGTGTGTGTGTGTGTGTGTGTGTGTGTGTGTGTGTGTGTGTTGGCTTGAAAATCTATTTTTATTAAATAAATGTTTTCTTATTCCTTCTGCCAGCTTTCTAAGGATACTACCAAAAATCTCTTCACACTAAGTTTTATATTTCTTCATGGAACATGATTTTTTCCCTCAATTTACCACTGATATATTGACTTTCAGGAGTCCTAGGCTGGTGAAGGAGACACTGAAAAATCTTTCCATAAACTAGAGAACCCCAGGCCTCATCTCCTAAACCTGACATGCTTGGCATATTAAAACCTAGCCTCAGAGCTACAGGGATCAGCTGCATCCCAGGAAAAACACCAACTCTATGGCTTGCCTACTTTCTGGCCTCTAAGTAGTTGTCTTACCTTACCAGCAGCTCAACAATGCATGAAAAAGTTTCAAATGCATTGTGCTTGGTGGGGTTTCTCTGAACATCTGTCCTACTGTATTGCAGAAAATGAACCCATTGATAGAATTTTAATTGAATTTCTAGGATATGCTCAACCTATGCTTCAGTGTAAAGAAACAATGATCTACTCCCAAGACACCAAGTTTATAAATATCTAAATATCACACGGCAATATTATATTTAAATATATATTAGTTTAACAAATAGAAAATACTTGTTATCAGTCGGGTACAGTGGCTCGCGCCTGTAATCCCAGTACTTTGGAAGGCCGAAGTGGATGGATCACAAGGTCAGGGCTTCAAGACCAACCTGGCCAATATGGTGAAACCCTGTCTCTACTAAAAATAGAAAAAAAGTAGCCAGGCATGGTGGCACATGCCTATAATCCCAGCTACTCAAGAGGCTGAGGCAGGAGAATTGCTTGAACCTGGGAGGCAGAGGTTGCAGTGAGCCGGGACTGCACCACTGCACTCGTACCCTCCAGCCTGGGTGATGGAGTGAGACTTCATCTCTACAAATAAACAAACAGCAGCAACAACAACAAAAAAAAAAATAAGGAAAACCCTTGTTACGGACCAGCAAATAAAGTTTTAGCTTACTTTAGAAAAGCCCATTCACTAAGAAAGAGTTTACATTATTCTGTATAAATGGCATTCATAAAATATATGTGTATTCTTATTCTGCTTTCATTCCCTGAGAAGCCATAATTCAATTTTATTGCAATGTCATCACAGAATAAGAAACTGCAATTTAAGCATTTTTATGGATTGATGAAATACTCTGATGCTATCTTTTTTAAAGTCTTGCAGATATTACTCTGTGAGACTTGTGAAAACACTGCTTTAATTAAGGACTACACTAACATTTAATTTAGAAATCTTTTGTATAAAGATTCATATATTCAAAAGGGATATATAATTATATCTTTATTATTTAAAACACAATTATCAAATTGATTCAGTTAGATGTAATATTTTAAAGAATATAAGGTCTTTCAAAACATGAAGCAGACTTATTATAATAGAATCTGTATATAAAAATTGTGATTCTTGTATTATAATCTGTGATCTGATCTTTTTTCATTTCCCTGTGTCAGAAGACTATGAAAGAAAATTATAAAGTCAGAGGACATTAAACCTAGATGGACCCTCAAAATAATCTAGCTCAACTCTTTAGCTTTAAAAATCAGAAAACACAGGTGAAGCTACATTATTTTTCTTACATCAGTAAGTAACTCATTTTAAGACAGAATGAAACCTGGGTCTTTATAATTAGTAACCAAGGCTCTTTTTCCATTACAACATTCAGATTAATATTTGGCACTTGTTGAATAAATGCCTTCTACTCTCATATAATTGTGCTTTAAAAGAATGCTATAACTGTCTATCTGGCCTGCTTGTCTTATCTTCCAGTTTATGCGTGTGTGTGTGTGTGTGTGTGTGTGTGTGTGTGCGCGTGTGCACACACACACTTGCTAAAAGGGAGGCACTGAGTGGAAGAACAAAATAGCCTTGCATTACTCTTTCCTTATTGTGTATGTATGTACAACTACACTACTCTACCCCATTAGGCCCACAGATCTTTGCCATTTACATTTTCAGAAGATGTAAGAATGAGCTACCTACTTGATTTCTAGTTATTCTCTTAGTTTTCCCATGCATCTTATCTTTAATGTTAAAATTGTTATCTCTGTTAAATGGTATGTTAAATAAATGTAAATCTTCAAAAATTCTGAGAAGTTTTCATTTCTAAAAATGTTTTTTAAAAAAGTATCATATTAAGGATGAAGACTCAGAGTATATTAAAATGGACAAAATCGACCCAACACTAGTTTTTGGTCAAATCTTTCCTTGTACTAAATTACTTTTTCTCTTTCGTTTTTTGTCTTCTTTCTCTCTCTTCCCCATTACACACGCGTACACACACACACACACACACACACACACAGAATGCACTATAATTTTCAGTTTGGCTGAAATAATTAAAATTTGTAGTGAGCCTCTGAGATCTCATCTGATACCACAGCAAATAGCTAAATCGTAATATTTTCTATGTTAGTTTAGGTTTATGTTTTAGTTACAGAAATTGATGCTAAGCAACAATTAGGAAATACTATAATAAACAAACTTGCTCATCTCAGCACTAGTTATAATTGTTAAAGCAAATTAAAATGGAGACCAGGGCTGAAAACATCCTGAGCAGATGAAACCATTTAGACCGTAAAGTAGTCTTAACTTTGGTTGAAATGCAAATATAAGTGAAACATAGGCCATTTCTTGTAAATGCTTGTTTAGCTAAAAAACCAAACCAAACAAAACTAAAGCTCAACCAATGAGAGGCTGCTAACTTATAATTATGCGACCAGGAAATTTCCAACATAATAGAACAAATAAGGCAACTCTCTAACTAATCTATCAGATGTCATCTTTGTTTCACTTTTGCCTTCACCTTATAAAAGCCATCACTTTGCTTTTCAACAGAACCCCACACTGTCCATTGGTTTGGTGCTTACTGACTCATGAATTACTGTTTGCACAAATAAACTCTTCACATTTTTTATTGTGTCTCAGTCTTACTTTCATTATAATAAACCTATTAACAATTTAAATGCACCAAAATATGAGGCTGGTGAAATGGTGTGGTCATCCACACTGTGAGAAGCTAAGAGTGCAAACTTTGGCATCAGAGAGACCGGGTGCAAATCTGGCTAAGTTACTGACAAAGTTGTTCCCCAAATGGGCAGAGTTTGAGAATCATGCATGGGGCTTCTTAAGGATACAGAATCCTGGAACTGACCTCCATAAATTCTAATTCAGTAGGTCTGGGCCGGAGTCAGGCATTGATAAATTTAGTAAGCTGCACATGTTGTTTATATAGACATTTAAGTTTCCAAATTAGTTGGCCTCTGAAAGTCTGTTTTCTCATCTATAAAATGAATGACATATAACACCTACATTATTTAGAGGATTATGTAAGATAATATACAGAAGGTAATTTAGAAATTTATCTTGCACATGGTAAGAATAGTATGTAATTTATTTAGATTTTTTGCCAACTGCTGCTATTACTACTCTTGTCCCTTCTGCTATTGTAACTAACACTTGTAACATTGCTGTAATTATCATCATCATTATTAGATTAGGTTAGATTATCACCATTATATTATTAATTTATGAAATAGTATGCAGGCATTGTATTTAAATTTCTGCTTCAGAGAAGACTGAGGCCAATAAATGCTCACAATATATTTAGTTAGAGGTAATTATATATTTTTTAATTATCCAAGCAGTAAAAAACATAAAATTATATATAAATGCATAGGAGAAAACTGTAAGAATTGCACTGAGTATATAGCTAACTTTATCACTGCAAGGAGAACTGTTTCTTTTTCTTCTTTGAGAATATGTTTTTCTAAAATGTTCTACCCTTGCCAAACTAGATTTAAAATTCCAATTGCACGCTTAATAGACACCCATACAGTGAGAGATGCTTTGCATTATGCATTGATGAAGCCCCTGGCTTCAAGAGGACCACAACAGGAAGAAAAAGTTCTGGTTAATACAAAGTGGCTTTAATAAAGCTTTTCCTGGATTCATCTCATCCTTATATACAGAAAATTATCAATCCATATTTCACGTCTGTTTCATCAAGTAATTAATTTCTCCCTCCTTTAGAAAATAGTCTGAGCTGGACTTGGGGCCGCACATACACACACACACACACACACACACACACACACACACACTCTATCACATGCTCCTCGTAGCCCTTTTCCTCTTGCTGTCTCCTTCTATCCTTCACTATCTCTTCCTTCCTTTTCTGGCAATGCCTGTTGGTCACAGGCATCTGCGTAACACTCAGCAGTGGATTCTGAAAAAGCTCCTCAGTTGTCTCATTAACCTGGTTATAGCCCCTCTTCATTTCTCACTTCAGGTCGCCCATCCTTTTACTTAGCGTGTCAACACTGAGGCTAATCAAGCATTCTCTGTTTCTTGCAGTTCTATTTGCTTTCTTTGGTCTCCTCACTACCCACTCAAGAGTGTTTCAAAGGAAAACCTGTGCAGAGGCCAATGGCTTACAATTATTTATCTGTGTTGCATGGAATGAAGTTGATGAACTAGACTTGGATATGCAATATCCAAATTTCAGTTTATACAAAGGAACAAAAACTGTAATAAAAATAAATTTGATTCAGCTTACTAAAGGACTATTATATATTAAAACCCAAATGTGATATTTCACATACTCTGTTTTTAAGAGAGGGTATATGTGGATTATGTTGGCTTATAAAACTGATCTATATAAAGCCTAAAGTCGATTGACTAGGTAATTACCATTTCCAATAAAAGGTGGAGTAGCAAATGGTTTTTCCGACATGAAAAAAATAAACCAATGTCATAAGCCAGGTAATATCCCTGTAATGAGAAATTACCAAAATACAGGAGAGGAAAAAATGCGTGTAACTTAGCATCTAAATGTAGCTATAAAACAGATGATTTTTCTGTGGGTGATAAAACTACCAGCATTAAATTGTTAAGAAAAAATATTTCAAATATAAGGCACCACATGAAGTGATAAAATACATTTCCGCAGACTTTTTAGGATTTATCACCAACTGTATGAGTACTAGGAGCTCCTGCTATCAACTACTTACATTCAGTAACTTTTCTCTTATTTCAAAGTTCATCCTGAACTTTTTTGGGCTAAAGATTGTACTAGTTAGACAGAGAATGAAAAAAAATCTGAAAAATTTCTTATTTTGTTCTCCATCATGTTACCCATCATCTATGCTAAGCAATGGCTATGTCTCGTTCTTCTTTTTCCAAACATAAGAAAAAGTATACCATTTTTTTTGCCTTTACCTTTTTTCGCAAACCTCTGGTTATTCTAGGATTTCTATTTCCAGACACTATTCTGAGACATCTGTGCCTCTCCTATATTCATCCTAAATTATGCATCTTTTTCTCCATCATTTTTTTCTACCTACACTGTTATTGAATTGGGCCTGTAGAAGTTGCCTTATTGATGATTTTTTAAATATCGTATCCGATCTTTTTTTTCCTCATTGGTATCACATGCCAACATCTAATCGGATTTATGTTTTTGATCCTCTTCTTTTTTAAATCCTAGGATATGAAAACATGCTAACTTTTGATTGCAACGTTTTACAATGTCTGATACGCTAAAACAAAAAAACATTGCAAAAAAAATCATAATGTTTTAAGAAAGTTTATGGATTTGTGTTGGCTGCATTCAAAGCTGTCCTGAGCTGCATACAGCCTGCCACCTGCGGGTTGGAAAGCTTACCATACAGAAATGTTTTTTGCTATTGTATACCAATAGTATGTATCTTCTCCTTCATTTCTACCTCTTTTCTCAAGAATTTACATAACTTCTTAACTATGTACTTCTTACTCAGAAAGTACAAGAAAGTACAAAGACTATTTAATAAGTTGATTTCCATTCCAATCTAATAAATTTGACATTTAGAAGAGTAGAAACTTAATAAAATACATTTAGAAGAAGTGACTAACTATAAGATTACTGAATTATAGATTCATATAACCTCTGGTACAAAGAAAATAGCAGGATTCCTCTACTCACATTCTGATTGATTGGTCAACAATACATATATTTCAAAGCTCTAAAAAAATTTAACAGAATTGAAAATGACTAAACCAGCAGTGTTATTAAAACAATGGCATTGTTATGCTTTTCTTTAACTATCTGGATGTCTAACTATGAGATCAATTTATATTCAATCCACTGCCAGCAAAAACTAGCTGCCTTACATCAATGCAAATACCTTGTTATGTCAACTTTGATTCCTTCAAGTATGACTGATTTAAGGCTCAGAGAATATAATATTGGGTATGGAATTTAGTTTAATAGTGTTTAGATTTTGTTTTGTTTTGAGATGGAGTCTCACTCTGTCACCCAGGCTGTGGCATGATCTTGGCTCACTGCAACCTCCACCTCTCAGGTTCAAGCAATTCTCCTGTCTCAGCCTCCCAAGTAGCTGGGACTATAGGAGTGGACCACCACACCCTGCTAATTTTTGCATTTTTATAGTAGAGACAGGTTTTCACCATGTTGGCCAGGCTGGTCTAAAACTCCTGACTTCAAGTGATTCTCTCGCCTTGTCCTCCCAAAGTGCTGGGATCACAGGCCTGAGCCACTGCAACTTGTGGCATTTAGTTTTTCATGAGAATTTTACATTTAATGATATCCTGTAAATACAAGGAAAGTAACATACCTCTGAAGTGCCAAACTTTCTATCAGGGGTGAATTGAAAGCCTAGACTAATTACGTTTCAACTAAACTACTAAACTTATTGCATAATCAAAGGCCACTACCTAGGATGCTTTTGGAACAAACAGACCAAACTTTCAGTGGTAGAACAACTTGTGCTGACTTGCTAGCGCAGTACCTTTCAATTCTTACCAGTCCATTGGCGTTATAAGGAAGACTGAGGTTAATCCTTGCCCTCTGGATCTAGTATTGGCTTGGCAGATGTACAGAACCAGATCACCCATAATCAAAGTATTCATTGTATAATTTACAGCAAATGAAATAGAATACTGCTATCTTTATTTTGTTTTTATAAATCAAGGTCTGAAAAAAGTAATAAAAAGAACAAAGGTTATTATATACTAGCATCAACTCCTTCCCAAACAGCCCAATATGATTAATTTACATCACTTTTAACACAAACTCTTAGAATAGCCAATGAATGCCCTCAAGCCAAAGACCACTAGAATCCCATGTAGTTGGAGAAAGTTAATTTATTAATTTATTGACAAGACAGTGGAAAGCACACCATGGAAAATAATGAAGTATCTCTCAATAAAAGCATGCTACAAAGGACTTTTTATAGGATTTGGGCTTGGGTGAGGCGATTTGGAGGAGAGTTCAGGGAATTGGTGCTTTGTATTGGGTTAGATGCTGTCAATAATTTGAGTAATCCTATGATTTTATATCTCTATATTTCTTATGTGGAAAGAAAGAATGTGAGACAGAGCTAATACTGTAATTGGTAAATTAGTAGTTACTCATAATTGGCCAGAATAGGGGACTAGATGGTAATTTTCTATAGTTTAGACAATGAATTTTTAGCCTAATCTATAAAAATCACAGGATGGCCTCCTATTATGGTGTCCTGCAAAAATATTTTGTTCAACAGGAGGACATTTGTATTAGTTCATTTTCAAACTGCTACAAGGAAATGCTGGAGACTGGGTAATTTATAAAGGAAAGAGGTTTAATTGACTCACAGTTCCGCATGGCTGGGAAGCCACAGGAAACTTACAATCATGGTGGAAAATGAAGGAGAAGCAGGCACCTTCTTCACAAGGTGGCAGGAGAGAGAAGAGCAGGGGAAACTGTCATTTATAAAACCATCAGATCTCATGAGAATTCAGTCACTGTCACAAGAACTTCATGGGAAAAAAAAAAAAAAAAAACCTGTGATGATTAATACTGACTGTCAACTTGATTAGATTGAAGGAAGCAAAGTATTGATCCTGGTGGTGTATGTAAGGTTGTTACCAGAGGAGATTAACTTTTAAGTCAGTGGGCTGGGGAAGGCAGATCCACCCTTAATCTGGTGGGCACAATCTAATCAGCTGCCAGCAAATATAAAGCAGGCAGAAAAACGTGAAAGGCAAGACTGGTCTAGCCTCCAAGCCTACATCTTTCTCCTGTGCTGGATGTTTCTGGCTCTCAAAAATCGGACTCCAAGTTATTCAGTTTTGAAACTCAAACTGGCTTTCCTTGCTCTTCAAGCTTGCAAACAGCCTATTGTGGGACCTTGTGATCATGCATGTTAATACTTAATAAACTCCCCTTTAGATATATATATAAAGGGGAGTGTGTATATATATGTGTGTGTGTGTGTGTGTGTGTATATATATACATATATATATATATATATATATATATACTGGAGAATATATACTGTATATAACATATATATATATATGTCTCCTATTAGTTCTCTCCCTCTAAGGAATCCTGACTAATACAGATTTTGGTACCAGGAGTGGTTCTAGAGGGACAGAATATTAAGGATGGAATTCTTTCATTAGTTCTGGGGAATCTGGAGTTGGCTGCTTAATATGATTAGACCCAAAAATGCTAAGTACTCTACTTCTAATAGTATGGAGAACGCTGATAGTCCTTGGTATGAACTATTTAGAGAATTATGCAAAATAATGTATTTACATTTGACACTCCTGATTCACTGATTGTGAGAAGCAAGGAGTTTAGTGACTCTGTACATAATACCTTTGACCCTATGTGGAGAAACAAGGAACATAATGAAGCTGGTTGGTTGCTCTTAAGTTCAGTGGACAAAGTGATGAAAGAAAATGATGAACTCAGGGACTCTGTCTCCCAACTTCAGAAGCAGATGCTGAACCTCAAATCTGCTAAGATCACCCTGAGTGATATTCTTATCTCCTGTAGAGAAAGAGCTGAAATTGTTGAAAAACAGACACAAGCTCTTATCATGTGAGTAAGTAGCTGACCTGCAACAAAAGGTGTATGCAGAGCCTTGCCAGTTGTCTACTGTTAAAGTGAGGCCATTGATTAGAAAAGAATGGGACCCTGCAACTTAGAATTGGGATATGTGGGAGGACCCTGATGAAAATGGGGACTCTGAGTTTGTAAACTCTAGTGAATCTTTTTTTGCCAAAATGAACAGCTTCCCCATCCTCAGTAGTGGCAGCATCTCCTCCCCAACCCATGCTTCCATCAGCCTTTCCACCTTTGTCTGCGAAGATACACACTGTGCTGCCTGAGGCAACAGTGATGGCCTCCCCTGAGGCAGTTGCCTGGCAAAATAATGTTGATTTTCCTCAGAAGCCACCCTCAACATTCCTGTTTGCTTCTAGACCTGTAACTAGACTAAAGTCTTGGCAGGCCCCTAGAGATGAGGTTGACAGTGTGACCCATGAGGCGGTGTGCTATGCTTGAAAAGAACTGCTTAAGTTTTCTAATTTATATAAACAGCAATCTGGAGAACAGGCATGGGAATAGATATCGAGGGTATCAGACAATGGTGGAAGGAGCATAGAGTTGGATCAGGCTGAATTTATTGATTTTGGCCCACTCACTAGAGATTCTGCTTTTAATGTTTCAGATCAGGGCATTAAAAAAGGTTCTAATAGCTTGCTTGGTTAGCTGAAATATGGATTAAAAGATGGCCCACTGTGAATGAGCTGCTGTGCAAGCTGCTCTGTTAAGATCTCCCTTGGTTTAATGTAGAGGAAGGGATCCAAAGGCTTAGGGAGGTTGGGATGGTGGAGAGGATTAGTTATTTTAGACCTACTCATCCCAGCTGAGAGGGTCCAGAAGATATACCCGTGACCAATGCCTTGTGAAATAGATTTGTGAGGGCAGCACCTGCCTCTTTGAAGGGCCCTGTAATTGCTCTTCTCTGTATGTCAGATCTAAGAGTGGGAACCATAGTCATTCAGCTACAAAATTAAATATAATGAGAATAATTGGATCTCAAGGTGTCAGGGGCCAAGTGGCAGCACTCAGCCATCAAAGGCAAGGTGGGCATAGCTACCATAATGGACAGCAGAGACAAAGCATCAATCAGAATAGTCTGACTCATGTAGAGCTCTAGCATTGGCTAATTAATCATGGTGTTCCTAAAGTGAAATTGATAGGAACCCTACTGCATTCCTATTTAATTTATATAAGGATAAAACATCTAGGTCAAGTGGACAAAAGACTGATTTGAATGATTAAAACAGAGAATCATGGTCTCTCAATCAATTTCCAGATTTGAGTCAGTTTACAGATCTAGAACCCCTTAAATAAAAGGGAGCCCAGGTCCCCTTTAGGAAAGAACCCACTATATTACCAACAATTTATGCAGTAAATCTTTCTTCCATCTTTCCCCAAGGAGACCTCCAGCCTTTTACGAGGGCAACTATGTATTGGAAAAAGGGAAATAATCAGACATTTCAGGGAACACTGGACACTGGCTCTGAGGTGAGGTTGATTCCAGGGCACCCAAAACACCTTTGTGGTCCTCCAGTTAAAGTGGGGGCCTATGGAGGTCAGGTAATTAATGGAGTTTTGGCTCATGTCCGACTTACAGTGGGCTCAGTGATTCCCTAGACACGTCCTGTGATCATTTCCCCAGTGCCAGAGTGCATAATTTGCATAGACATACTTAGCAGTTGCCAGAACGCCCACATTGGCTCCCTGACTGGTAGGGTGAGAGCTATTATGGTGGGAAAGGCCAAATAAAATCCATTAGAGCTGCCTTTACCTAGAAAAATAATAAGTCAAAACAATATTGCGTCCTTGGAGGGATTGTGGAGATCAGTGCCACTATCAAGGACTCAAAAGACGCAGGGGTGGTGATTGCCACCACATCCTTGTTCAACTCCCAATTTGGCCAGTGCAGAAGATAGATGGATATTGGAGAATGGCAGTGAATTATCATAAGCTTAACCAAGTGGTGACTCTTGTACAAGATATGGTTTCATTGCTTGAACAAATTAACACATCTTCTGGTACCTGCTATGCAGCCATTGACTTGGCAAATGCATTTTTCTCTATTCCTGTCCATAAGGTCCACCAGAAGCAATTTACTTTCAGCTGGCAAGGCTAGCAATCTACCTTTACTGTCCTACCTCAGGGGTATATCATGTCTCCCACTTTGTGTCGTAATCTTATTCAAAGAAATCTTGATCCTTTTTTGCTTCCACAATGTATCCCACAGGTTCATTACATTGATGACATTATGCTGATTGGATCCAGTAAGCAAGAAATAGCAAACACACTGGGCTTATTGGTGAGACATTTGTGTGCCAGAGGATGGGAAATAAATCCAACTAAAATTCAGGGAACTTTCACCTCAGTAAAATTTCTAGGGTTCCAGGGTTGTGGGTCCTGTCAAGATATTTCTTCTAAGGTGAAGGATAAGTTGCTGCATTTGGCTGCTCCTACAACCAAGAAAGAGGCACAATGCCTAGACTTTCTATCTGGAATTTGGGTGCAACACTTTCCTCATTTGGGTACATTACTCTGGCCCATTTATCCAGTGACCTGAAAGACTGCCAGTTTTGAGTGGGGTACAGAACAGAAGAAGGCTCTGTGATAGGTTCAGTCTGCTGTGAAAGCTGCTCTGTCACTTGGGCCACATGACTCAGCAGATCCAATGGTTCTTGAGGTGTCAGTGGCAGATAGGGATGCTGTGTGGAGTCTTTGACATGTCCCTATAGGTGAATCACAGCAGAAGCCTCTAGGATTTTTAAGCAAGGCCCTACCATCTTCTGCAGATGACTACTCTCATTTTGAGAGACAGCTCTTGGCTTGTTACTGAGCTTTGGTGGAAACTGAATGTGTAACTATGGGTCATCAAATCACCATGCAACCTGAACTGTCGTGAACAGGGTGCTTCCTGACACATCTAGTCATAAAGTGGGTCAGGCATAGCAGCATTTCACCATCAAATGGAAGTTGTATATATGAGATTGGGCTCAAGCAGGTCCTGAAGGCACAAGTAAGTTACATGAGAAAATGGCTCAAATACCCATAGTCTCCACTCCTGCCACCTTGCCTTCTCTTCCTCAGGCTGCACTGATGGCCTCATGGGGAGTTCCCTATTATCAGTTGACAGAGGAAGAAAAAGACTAGGGCCTGGTTCGCAGATGGTTCTGCATGATATACAGGCACCACCTGAAAGTGGACAGCTGCAGCACTACAGCCTTTTCTATGGCATCCCTGAAGGACAGCAGTGAAGGGAAATCTTCCCAGTGGGCAGCATTTCAAGCAGTGCACCTGGTTGTACACTTTGCATGGATGGAGAAATGGCCATATGTGTGATTATATCTTAATTCATGGGCTGTAGCCAATGATTTGGTTGGATGGTCAGGGACTTCGAAGAAGTATGATTGGAAAATTGATGACAAAGAACTTTAGGGAAGAGGTATGTAGTGGACCTCTCTGAGTGGTCAAAAACTGTGAAGATATTTGTATCCCATGTGAGTGCTCACCAACAGGTGACCTCAGCAGAGGAGGGTTTTAATAATCAAGTGGATAGGATGAATCATTTTGTAGACATCAGTCAGCCTCTTTCCCCAGCCACCCATGTCATCACCCAATGGAACCATAAACAAAGTGGCCATGGTGGCAAGGATGGAGGTTATGCACGGGCTCAGCAACATGGACTTCCACTCACCAAGGCTGATCTGGCTATGGCTATTGCTGAGTGGCCACTTTTCCAGCAGCAGAGACCAACACTGAGCCCTCAATATGTCACCACTCCTCGGGGTGATCAGCCAGCTACCTGGGGCAGGTTGATTATATTGGACCTCTCCTATCATGGAAAGGGCAGAGGTCCTCACTGACAAAGAGACACTTTGGATATGGGTTTGCCTATCCTACAACTAATACTTCTGCCAAGACTACCGTCTGTAGATTCACGAAATGCCTTAACCACCATCATGGTATTCCACACAGCATTGCCTCTGAACAAGGCACCCACTTTATGGCTAAAGAAGTGTGGCAGTGGGCTCATGTTCATGGATTTTACTGGTCTTACCATGTTCCCCATCATCCTGAAGCAGCTGGATTGACAAAACAGTGGAATGATCTTTTGAAGTCACAATTACAATGCCACCTAGGTGGTGATACTTTGCAGGGCTGGAGCAAAGTTCTCCAGAAGGCCATATATAAGCTCTGAATCAGCATCCAATATATGGTACTGCTTCTCCCATAGCCAGGATTTACGGGTCCAGAAATCAAGGGGTGGAAGTGGAAGTGGCACCACTCAACATCACCCATAGTGATCCATTAGCAAAATTTTTGCTTCCTATTCCCAACATTATGATCTGCTTGCCTAGAGGTGTTAGTTCAGGAGACACAACAATGATTCCATTAAGCTAGAATTTAAGATTGACACCTAGATGCTTTGGGCTCCTCCTATCTTTAAGGTAACAGGCTAAGAATGGAGTTACAGAGTTGGCTAGGTGATTGACCTGGATTATCAAGATGAAACCAGTCTACTACTCTGCAATGGAGGTAAGGAAGTGTATGTGTGGAATACAAGAATACATAGGACAGTTCTTAGTTTTACCATGACCTGTGTTTACGATCAATGGGAAATTACAACAGCCCAGTCCAGGCAGAACTAAAAATAACCCAGACACTTCATGAATGAAGGTTTGGGTCACTCCACCAGGAAATAAAATCACAATCTGCTGAGGTGCTTGATGAAGCCAACAGAAATACACAATGGGTAGTAAGAGAAGGTAGTCATCAATACCAGCTACAACCATGTCACCAGCTTCAGAAGCAAGGTCTGTAATTGCCATAAGTATTTCATCTTTCTTTTGTTAAAAACATGTTTATGCATGTATACACTTGTACTAAGAAAATATCTTCATTTTATTTCCTTTTCCTTTATCATGTGATATAAGATTTATTGACTTCATGTCAGCATTTAAGTATTGTTAACTTTATGTAATAGTATTTGGGTTGAGGATTGGTGTACAAAGGATAGTTGTATTCTGTTATGCATAATTATGACTTTATTACTGACTGTATTTAAAGATTATGTATGATCTCAGGAGATGTGTATGGGTTCAAGTTGACAAGGGGTGGATTTGTGATGGTTAATACTGAGTATCAACTTGATTTAATTGAAAGATGCAAAGTGCTGATCCTGAGTGTGTCTGTGAGGGTGTTGCCAAAAGAGATTAACATTTGAGTCAGTGGGCTGGGGAAGGCAGACTCACCCTTAATCTGGTGGGCACAATCTAATCAGCTGCTAGCAAACATAAAGCAGGCAGAAAAATGTGAAAAGGAGAGACTGGCCTAGCTTTCCAGCCTACATCTCTCTTCCATGCTGGATGCTTCTTGCCCTCAAACCTCAGACTCAAAATTCTACAGTTTTGAGACTTGGACTGGCTCTCCTGATTCCTCAAACTTGCAGACAGCCTATTGTGGGATCTTGTGATCATGTAAGTTAATACTTATATATATATACATGTACATATGCATATATAGATACATGCATGTACATATGTATATATATACATTTGTATATATATACACATGTATATATACACATATATATAACTCCTATAGTGTATCTAAGCATGCATATATGTATATATATAGACACATATATATACACATGTATATATACATATATGGGAGTTTATACATATACACAGGAGTTTATTATTTATTAAGTATGTATGTGTATATATATTCACATACATGTATATGTATATATACATATATATGGGAGTTTATTAAGTATTATAATGCATGATATATATATCCTGTTAACTCTGTCCTTCTAGGGTACCCTAATATATTGCCCCTAATATTCAACTGCTATTTCACCAGGTTCCTCCCTGGGCACATGGGGATTCCAATTCAAGATGAGATTTGGGTGGGGACATAGAGCAAAACTATATCAACATTGAAGTTCTGGGTTAGCTCCTAGCAACACCAAGGCCTATATGATAATGCCTGGCCATCTCCCAAATAGCATGGGTGGGCTGCTTTTCCATTTCTTCAAACAGGCCATAAAATTTTTTTCAGATATACTACATTTATATAATAAAATTATAAAACTCCAAATCAATATATTAATTAATTATAATGTAACCTTTTGCCAAGCATAATGATAACTGTTTGATCAAAGTAAGGCAAACAAGAAGGAAAGGAAGAAGAAGAGAAATACAAAGAAGGATGAGCAGAGGAAGAGGAAGAAGAACAGTGGGCCAGGCATGGTGGCTCATGCCTGTAATCTCAGCACTTTGGAAAGCTGAGGTGGGCAGATCACCTGAGGTCAGGAGTTCGAGACGAGCCCGGCAAACATGGAGAAACCTCATCTTTACCAAAAATACAAAAATTAGGTGGCTGTGGTGACCGATCCCTGTAATCCCAGCTCCTTGGGAGGCTGAGGCAGGAGAATCACCTGGACCAGGGAGGTAGCGATTGCAGTGAGCCAAGATCACACTATTTCACTCAAGCCTGGGCATCAAGAGTGAAACTTCATCTGAACAAGAAGAAGAAGAAGAGGAATAGGGAGGAAGAGAGAGGAAGAAGAAAGAAGAAAGAAGAAGTAGAAGAAGAAGAAGAGGAAGAGCTGCAGCAGCAGTAACAACAAGAGTGGCTTTCTAGGAAGTAGAAGGGAGTTGTGAGGAGTTTTCTGAGATTCTTCCCAATAAGTCTTCGAATGCGGGCTTGACCCTGTGACTTGCTTCCGATGAATAGAATATGCCAATAATGATAAAAGGTCAATGTTAAGGTTAAGTTATAAAAGACTGACTTCCATCTTGCTTGCTCTCTCTTTCTTGAGTTCGATTTGCTTTCTCTGATGAAGCAAGCTTCTGTATGGAGAGGCCCAGAGAGCAGGAACCATGGGAAGCTTCCAAATGACAGCCAGCATGGAACCAAAACACTCATTTCACCAGCTCATGAGAAACTGAATCCTGCCAGCAACCACGTGAGTGAACTGGGAAGCATATCATTCCCCTCCTCAAGCTTTGTGATAACTATAGCCCTGGCTAGCCACTTGGTTCTGGATTTAAAAAAGACCTTGAGACAGAAGACTCAGCTAAGCTACATCCAGATTCCTATTTATAGTAATATTGGTTGTTGTAATATTGGTGTTGTCTCAAATAGACAATTTGTTACAGAGAAACAGATCATTAATACAGGAGATAAGGGCCAGGACAAAAGTGAGGTGAGTGAGGTATTTAGAA
>NW_016107362.1:3064035-3080456 GCF_001604975.1 Cebus imitator
ACGGGGTTTCACCGTGTTGACCAGGATGGTCTCGATCTCTTGACCTCGTGATCCACCCGCCTCGGCCTCCCAAAGTGCTGGGATTACAGGCTTGAGCCACCGCGCCCGGCCAGAAAGCACTTGCTCTTAAGGCTTTTCGGTTTCCTTATTTGCCAACTTCTGGTCTGGCTCTGAAGGAGATATTATATTCCAAATAGAAGCATTAAGGTGAAATTGCAGGAGAAAGACCAGGAGCTTTGATTATGGATCTACTGAACTACTATATATCCCACCTATTTTGTGATAGCTCAATTCTGATACTATTTAATGCCAAAATTACAATAAGTACTCTGGGAACTTAGCTAAAAGTGATAACTATCAGAAAAAAATGGGAAATATAAGATTTTACATAGCATTATACACATGCATACACACCCATATTTAGGGAAATTTAGAAAATTATACTGTTAAGATAGAAAAGAGAAGGAAGAAGAATGATTTGTTACTTAAATGTTTTGAAATATTTTATAGGAAGAATTCTTGGTAATATCTTATACATACTAATTTTATAAACTAATCTTTCTAAACCCTCAGCAGGAAGTAGACAAAGAAAGGATAAATGTGCCAACATAAAATATAAATACACTGTAGGCACAGCAGAAACTATGTGAATGAATCAGTCATTTAAGGTGAACCTTGTGTGTGCCAATAGCCAAGTTGTGAAATAAATAGTTTTCAAGAACTTCTATTTAAAATTGAATTATGTTCAAATATCAGATCAGGAAATGTTGGTGAGGTCAAAGAAAAGTGAAAAGACAAAAGATTTTATAATAATTTAATAAAAGCTAATTTTGATTGTAAGCGCTTTAAAGACAAAAGCTAATTATCGTTTTTATAGTATATCGAAAAATATCTGCCATTATTCGGCAGGCTAAACAGTTTATTAATTAAAATTCAAATTATAGAAAATTTGAGAAATCTTAGTCCAGTTCTTCAATTGTAATGTGCATATGAATCATTTAGGGATCTTGTTAAAAAGTAGATTTTAATGTAGTGGTGTTTATGACTCTGCATTTCTTACAATGTTTCAAATAACATCATTAAAACAAGCTACCACGTGACCACACTTTAAGTTAAAAGTTCTTAGGATAATGTATTTCTAAGTGTAGTGTCCAAGCAAATATGACTAGTATCACCTGTGAATTTATTAATAATGCAAATTCTCCAGCCATACCATAAACTACTCAATTAGATATTCCAGAGATGGTACCCAGGAATTCGCAATCTTTCAAAGTCTCCATGTGATTCTGAGACATGTGATTGAGAACCACTGTCTTAGAATATAGTGTTTCTGATCCAGTGATACAGATCAGAAATCCCTATGAAATTTTAGGAAAATGTACCTGCCCAACCTCCAGTTCTGAAGAGTCTGATTAAGTCATTCGGAGATGGAAGCAGGAAAAATGTCTAAAAAGTATCCTTAGCACAAGAGGGAGTGACAAATGAAAATATGCTGAGAAGCACTGCTTTAGAGAAAGTAAAGCACAATTGCAGAGAAATTCAATGACTTGCCCAAGGTTTGAAAGCCAGAAATAAAAGTCTGTCCTAATTCTAATACCCGTTCTTTTTCCTGGCATTTCAAGATGATACCAGGAGGATTTAAAATAATGCAAGATGTTGTCTCTTTCATGGAATGGATGTGCTCCCAGCCTGCTGTTATTATTCTTGGTATGAAGAAACCATCACCTATTCTGAAATGTCTGTGACACAGCTATTCAGAGGCCTGCATTAGTCGATTAATTATATTTTCTTTCAGGAGTTTCACACAGAAATTACAATACAGAAATTGAAGAATTGCTTAAAGCAAAACTAAGATAGCTAGGTAAGGCTCTGAAAGCATGGTGAATACAATATATAAAACACTTGCTAAGATCACGGATGCATAGTTATTATAAATAACAGTTTTAAAGGCTGTTTCTTTAGTTTTTAAAAGGTGTTTGTAAAATAGGTTTTAATAGAATTGACAGTTTACTTATAATTTCTATGTTTTATAACTTTTTCAATTAAATATTTTTCCTCCAGCCTGCAACTTCCTTTACTATATAATAAAAAACTGTGCCTTAAAAAAAACCTCTCATTATTAGAATAGAAAGCATGTTAACAAGTGTTTATTACTTGTATATCTTATATGCATGCTCTTAGAGAATTAAAGTATTAGAAGTACTTAATAATACTGAGAACTCCTC
This sequence comes from Cebus imitator, assembly GCF_001604975.1. Lineage (NCBI taxonomy): Eukaryota > Metazoa > Chordata > Mammalia > Primates > Cebidae > Cebus > Cebus imitator. The sequence goes on from NW_016107362.1 coordinate 3,066,261, forward strand.
TGGGATCCAATTCCACTGGGTATCTCTGTGTCCTCCAGGGAGACGTGAAGAGGGTTTTACATCTCCCTGAAGGACACAGAGACCCCCTTTGAAAATGGAATTGGGACACACCTGTAGGGGTGTGTAAGTCCCTTAGATTCACGCACAATGGTTCTAAATTTGAATGACATTCCTCCATTAAATGACTTTAAAGATGGGTGGAGAGATTTTGATTTTTACAATGACTAGTGCCATTTAGTGGATAAAAGCAGGAAGACTATGCCGTAGTAAGAGTTTGGTAAAATGAAGAAGGGTGCCACACAAAATGGCAGCCCTTTGATAAACACTTAAGGAATCATGAATTCAATTTTCCAACCTCAAGGAATGAGAAGGAAGGAGAAAATGCCCTCGGGGCATCTGGAACTCACTGTGAATGGATGGAGGTCATGCTATCTCAGGGAATAGCAGCTGATGGAATCAGCTAAGTGCATGCCCATCCTGGGCACTGAAAAAACTCATTAAAAGGTCTGTTTGTTGAAAAAATGCACTCCTCTTAGAATGCTCAGCAGGAAAAAGCAACATGCACTCTGGTGCTGATGTTGAAAAGAATCTCTGACAGAAGAAAGGAGAACAGAAGTCTGAAAGTTAAACAAAGGCACAATGGACAGGAAAGAATGTACTCAGAGTGAAATGCTGGTACACAGGGTAATGGCGTGATTTGTAGTCAAGGAGTATGGGAAAGAAATGCAGTTGCAATAAATATAGTCCAGGTATGCTTCTCTTTGTCTGCCTGGTTTAATTTGAAGCAACTTTTACGCTTTATGGAAAAGGACTTCCCAAACAAAGGGGGGTATGGTAATCACATTGCTCATCATTTTACAAATTAGAAATAACTTTGTCTTGATGTCAGACTTACACAAACAGAAGTTTCAGGTATTGCAACTGGGCAGGCATTATTTGTGCTTTAATAAAATTTCTCAGATAAATCTGAAACTCCTCCTTGGCTAAGTAGCACCATCTTAGAAACACGTATGGATAGCGTATTTTAAGTTCTCCATAAAATATTCATTTTCTCTGCCCAGATTGTGATGATATAGGGTGGTGAATTTCTGTTTATACTTCACAGGAAGAGTCTGGTATACAGCTATGGTGTCACACAGGTGAGTGTTTAATTAAAATTTTGAATGAAATTATAACTAAGCATAATCTTTCTGCTATTTTGCTTACAGAGGAATGAGAAAAATAAGGAATATTCCCCTTCTAATCTTGTGAAAGGCTTCTGGGAGTCCAGAAGAATCTTTAATGTTATAGATTCAACAACAACAAAAAAACTTAGTCCTTAAATTTCTGACTTGGGTACAGATGGGGGTGGGTGGATGAGGGGAGTGGGGAGAGAGAGAGACAGGGGAAGGAGCCATAAAAAGAGAATTTAATATATCCTGAGCAACAATGACAACAACGCAAGTCTAATCATATCTCTTTAGGCATTTTTTCCCTTCATCCATACTTTGGTGCCCAGCTGAAGAATTGTGAGGTGTTATTTCTGAGGTAAGGAGACTCTCAGCTCTGTTCTATTAAATGAGATTTCTCATGCAGTGTGGTAGACATGCAGACGGATTGCTCAGTGACACCTGGCAGAACATCTATTCCCTCTGACTGGTGCTTCACACATTTTTATATTTGAAAAGTGTTGTGCTAATTGTTATGTAATGTGATATTTAAAATATTCATTTGAAATGAGTCTGGGGATCCTAAAGGGGGTCAATTATAGACTAATTACCCTGTCATGTGCTTCCTTCTTCCAGGAGTGGACTATATCCACTTCTAAATGAAGTCCATAGATGATTAAACATTTGAAAGCCATAGTACCTGGAATAATTTTCACCTGTTCTGAATGACTAGAGTAGATTTTATAGTCAGCAAAAGAAGGCTTGAAATATCCCAAATGTTTACTTATCTTATTTCTCCCCACACACGTACTTCTAGTTATTTTCAATATTTGGTCTTAATAATTTTGCATCTAAAAAATAGGTTTTATACATAAAAACATCCATGTGACATTTTTAGGCACAGAGGGACTGTATGACAGACATGGATGATTGATTGATAGATAGATAGATAGATAGATAGATAGATAGATTCACAGATACATAGATGTAGAAAGATGGATGCATAGATGAATGAATGGATAGATAGATATAAACATCACTGAATTATCTCTACACAGGACGTAAGATAGTAACTTCTCTTCACCTAGAAAGAGCGACAACAAATATTCTGCCCATCTTGTCCCCTCTTACTGTGCTTCTCTTGGTAAAAAGAGCTCTTGTTGATATTATCAAGAGGAAAAATGGGAAATATCATTGTCAGTGGATGGCTTAGGGACCCTTTCTAATAGGCCTACGTACAGACTTTTCGTGTGTGTGTGTTTTGTGGGCATGTAGAGGGAGATGATAGGAGCAGGCTCATGTGCAGCAACTGCCCCTGACTGGATGAATAATTTTAAATACACTGGTAGGAATAGAGAGGCCATTTTAGGCCTCAAGATGGATCTGTCATATAATTCAGTTTCACTAGTAGTACAGCTGAGAGTTTTATTCTTATATTTTTCTAATGTCTGTTTTTAATTACTATAATATTTGAAGGAGAGGAAGGTGATAAATTTCCTCCAAATAGCTCTCATAAAACAAATTTCTTAAAAAGAGATTATGCTCCTATTTCCAATTAGGAATCAAAAAGATTGATTCCTACAACCAAGGAATTATTAATTATGTAGGAATTAATTGATTCCTACAATCAAAGACTGATTAATACAACCAAGTTCAGTACTGATGGTCTATCATTTCAATCTCAGATACACAATTTATATGATCAGTGTGTCAAGATCTCTTGAATTTGCCCTAATTTTAAATTAAATTAATTTTGAACTGAGTCTGCCTCCATACCTTGAGTCCCTACATAACCAAATGCAAAATAACTTAGTATGTAAACATTCTGAAAGCCTAATGTAAGAGTTTACTTTGTAACAAATAGCTGAGTTACAGCCAATCATAGCAGCTAAGAGCTTCAGCCAATCACAGGCTGCTAATCAGTTAGACTATGTCCAAATAAGGCAAATGCAGAGTGGTAACCAATGAAGCATTTTCTATACTGTCATTTCCATTTTCTGTCTATAAATACTCCCTGCCCACATTGGAAGGGAGCGCTCTAAACCTCTACTGGTTCTGGGTGCTTTCCAATTCATGAATTGTTCTTATCTCAGTTAAACTTTGTTAAATTTAGTTTGTCTAAAGTCTTCCTTTTAACCCCATCAACCATTTGTCTCTATGCATTTTATGTCTTTTGTTATAATTTTTTAACTACTTTATTCACTGCTGGTAGAGTTAACTGGATCTTAACTATTAATGAGGAATTTGAAAAGCATGTATTTTTCAAACTGCAGGGTGCTTTGAATTTTTATATAAATGAGAGAAAAGTTCTTTAAATTGTTGCATATCTCCAGAGTTTATCCCTACTGGCTGCCAAAAAAATTAAAATTTTCTTATAAATTCTTCATATATATGCTTCTTTTCTATTTCTTATGAGCCAAATTTGTAAAAACCAAGAACTAGAAATTACAGCATAGGAGAGAAGGCATAAACTGGACCCAATAGATGTGTGTAAAGACCTGACTTTGCTATTTACTAGATCTTTATCTCTGAGTATAATTAATCTATCTGTCCTCAGTTTTTTTCTTTTAATTTATAAAATGGTAATAATAATATGTACACTCAATGTTGTCATGTAAATTAAACAGAAGATATTAGTCTCATTCTCTGTTTGTTAATATTTTCATATTTCTAAATCTATAGATCATATTCTTAAAATTTCATGTTAGGAATTAAATAATTCTCAGAGTGGCTTTTCAACCTACAACAATTATCTTTCCTCTGGTAATGGATTCATACCACAAGAATTAACCCCAAATAACATGTCTATATTTTATATCTCTGAACCATTGGCCATAGCTTGTTAATCTTAAGCCAATTATTTCTTTTTCCTAGGACTTTGAAACTGACAGTCACTAAAGCGAGTCACATTGAAGCTAGTACCTGAAAAATAATATGAGATTGCTGAAGCTTACTGAGTACATGTGCTTCCTGAAATCTGGATATGCACTAATCATAAGCATCCATGACTCAATAGAGCAGAGTGGATAAGGACCAAGAATTAAGCTGGCGAAGTTTGAATCTCTGATCTGTTGTTTATTACCTCATGTCCTCGGAAAGAATGCAACAGTTTATTCATCTATAAAAGGCATATGATAGCTGTCTATACCATATAGAGTCCATAGGAGAATGAAATATGGTAATTATGTAAGTAACTTAGAATGATGCCTGTAACACCGTGGATACCTTACAAGTGGCAACTGTTACTGGGAATCTCGGGGGTGTTCCTTCCAATTAACAGCGTGCACTCTCATATTTATTCCATATTAAACCATAATGGTTTTTGCTTCTTTATAACCAAATACATTTCAACTAATAGTCTGGAGGAGGCTGTCTTTGGTATTTTATCCCAGCCAATTCAGCTCACCCTCCTTATATGTATTTAATATTAAAACCAAATTCCCATGCAGGCAAGGGAGAGGGGGAGACAGTTTACAACAGGAGTCAATTGGCTACAAATAAATAACTTTGTTCTCTTTCCTTATTAATTCAAAATAATAAATTTAGTTTTTAAGATAAATGACATTTTTCCTAAATGAGCAAACATTTTGTGATTTGTACAATACATAGGGCTATATTTTACAAATCACAAAGTATAAATTATAAATGTTTTAGAAATAAATACATTTCTCTTTAATAACAACAATATGGACATTATTTACTGTTTATGTGTCAAACGGTCTTGTAGGTTCTGAGGATATAGTAGTGAGGAAAAAAAATCTCTGCCCTCATTTGGCCTACATCTATGGGAGAGAAAATAAATAAACAAATATTGCTTATTTACTATGATTTCAGGTAATGAGTATGTCAGGCAATGAAGAAAACTAAAGTCGACTAGAAAGCAATGCTTGGGTACTGGTTCCATCACGGGAGTCAGACAGGCTTTTTGAAGAGGTGTGATTAGAACAGCAATATTGTACTGAGGTAAGTAGCAATAAGCCTTGTTTTATAGATGAGGAATTTGATTATTTTTTTGCCACAGATCAGTCAGCTAGTAGGTAGACAGGTCAGGCCCTGAGCTCAGGCAGTCTAATTCCAGTTGCCCTTGGGCCTATTAAAAGCTGTTCTCTATTTTTCAGTGAGAAAAGAACAAGATCATATTAAGGTTGTTTTATTTTTATTTGCTATATAGTTTTTACACCGTATGCTTTTCCTATTCTCCTGTTTCCATTTTCCCATCTGCGGTCTGGTACATTTTTTTATGTGTACATAACCTAGAACAAAATATCACTATTCAATTGAGCTTGCTAGTTTGGCTGGTCAATTTATTTCACCATACCCTCTAATTTATGCTCTTTTTTCTTTTAATACATTATAAATAAATGAACAGCATGTGTAAAGGGCAGCTATACAAGTGACCAAACAATTTTGCACACTTGCTGAGTCCTTTGACTTCAGAAGTTTTTAATGTATAATATATTAAACAAGTCAAGTTTCAAACCAGTCACCAATTAGATGGCTTTCTATCTAACTCAACAAGAAATAGCTCTGGCTTTTCCAAACTTATATGTTAGAACAAGAAGAGAAATATATTAACTCTTCAAAAAGCTAGTTGTTTACTTTTGTTAGGTACCAATTCAACAAAAATTCACCCCTGGATCCTCCAAAATTTCATGTGTTTTCACATTTCAAAGCTAATTATGCCTTCCCACCTTCCCAACAGTCCCCAAAAGTCTTAACTCATTTCAGCATTAACTCAAAAGTCCACAGTCCAAAGTCTCATTTTAGGTGAGGCAAGTTCCTTCCATCCATGAACCTGTAAAATCAACAAATTAGTTACTTCCTAGATACAATGAAGGTACAAGTATTGGGTAAATACACCTGTTCCCCACTGGAGAAATTGGCCAAAACAAAGGAAATACAAGTCCCATGCAAGTCCAAAATCCAATAGGGCAGTCATTAAACTTTGTTTCAAGGTAATCTCCTTTGACTCCATGTCTTACATCCAGGTCATGCGGATGCAAGAGGTGGGCTCCCATGGCCTTGGGCAGCTCTGCCCCTGTGGCTTTGCAGTGTATAGGCCCCCTCCTGGCTATTGTCATGGGTTGGCATTGAGTGTCTGCAGCTTTCCCAGGCACACAGTGAAAGCTGTCAGTGGATCTACCATTCTGGGGTCTGGAGGACTGTGGCCCTCTTTTCATAGCTCCCCAGTGGAAATTCTGTGGAGGCTCCAACCCCACATTTCCCTTTTGCACTGCCCTAGCAGAGGTTCTTCTGCCTGGACAGAAGAGTCCTCCACCCCTGATGCAGCCTTCTGCCTGGACATCAAGGCATTTCCGTACATCCTCTCAAATACAGGCAGAGGTTCCCAAACCTCAATTCTTGTCTTCTGTGTACCTGCAGGCCCAACATTATGTGTAACCTGCCAAGGCTTGGGGCTTGCACTCTCTGAAGCAACAGCCTGAGCTGTACATTGGCCCCTTTTAGATAAGGCTGGAGATGAAGCAGCTGTGATGCAGGGCACCATGTCCCAAGGGTGCATAGAGCAAGGAGTCCTTGGCCTTGGCCCTGGCCCACAAAACCATTTTCTCCACGTCAGCCTCTGGGCCTGTGATTGGAAAGGCTGTAGCAAAGGTCTCTGGCTTGCCTGCAGATATTTTCCCATTGTCTTGATGAATAACATTCAACTCCTTGTTACTTGTATGCAAACTTCTTCAGCAGGCTTGAGTTTCTTCCCATAAAATGGGTTTTTCTTTTCTATTGCATCATCAGGCCGTAATTTTTTCAAACTTTAATACAGTGCTTCCTCTTGAATGCTTTGACACTTAGAAATTTCTTCTGCCAGATACCCTAAATAATCTCTCAAGTTCAAAGTTCTATAGGTCTCTAAGGAAGAGGCAAAATGCCACCAGTCTCCTTGCATAGCAAGAGTGACCTGTAGTTACCAATAAGTTCCTCATCTTCTGAGGAATTTCTGAGACAATTTCATCCTGAACTTCATTGTTCATATCATTATCAGCATTTTGGTCAAAGTCATTCAACAAATCTCTGGGAATTTCCAAATTTTCCCACACCTTCCTATCTTCTTGAGCCTTCCAAACTGTTCCAACCTTTGCCTGTTACCCAGTTCCAAAGTTACTTCCACATTATCAGGTGTGTTTGCAGCAGCACCCCTCTGTACTGGTACCAATTTACTGTATTAGTCCATTCTCATACTGCTATAAGGACATACCTGAGACTGGGTAATTTTTATAAAGGAAAGAGGTTTAATGGACTCACCATTCCACATGGCTGGGAAGGCCTAACAATCATGGCAGAAGCTGAAGAAGGAGCAATGGCACATCTTACACAGCAGCAGGCAAGAGAGCATGTGCAGGGTAACTACCCTTCATAAAACCATCAGGTCTTGTGAGACATTCACTATCACAAGAAAAGCATGTGAAAAACCTGTCCCATGATTCAATTACCCCTCACTGGATCCCTCATGACACATGGAGATTATGGGAACTATAATTCAAGATTAGATTTGGGTGGGGACACAGCCAAACCATATCAGGCTGTATGAGCGAAATGAAAATAAAAGTATATAAAGCATAGTAAATTCTCAATAAATTCCAGTAAACATCATAATTATTATTTAAAAAATTATTATATGCTCTTTTTATTTTTATACCTTGTAGGTGGTTTTGCAGTATATAGATCAATCATGTTAGGCTGGTGCAAAATTAATAGAGGTTTTGCTATCACTAACCAGCAAAAACCACAATTATTTTTGCACAAACCTAACAGAATGTTAGAGCTCATTTATCCTCTGTGATAGTGTCAGACATAAAACACCCCCACCATGCTGTGGCTGTGTTGTATATCTGGCCTGTACAGAGTTTTTAGAAAATTATATTTAAATTTGGTTGCACTGCCCCCATTAACACTCTTGTTTTGACTGTCTGGCCCTTATCTTAGAGCTTGCCATGCATTTTTAACTGAAATTTAATCATTTTAAAATTTAAATGATGTTGTTCAGCTCATTCTGTATCATTCAATAATTGCCCTGAAGGGGCCTAATCTGAGAAACCCTAAAGTGAGGATACTAAAAGAATGAATTGCTTTTCTTTTCTCAAGTTGTGCTTTTCAAATTCTAATCACTTGAGGAATTTGACATAAAAATCAAATTTTAACTGAGTTGGTATAGGGTGGAACTTGGGATTCTGCATTTCTACCAGGTTGCTAATTGCTGCTGCTGGTCCATGAACCAGACTTGGAGAAGCAAGATCTTAAGGAGATTGCAGTTGTGTCTGTAATCAAATATGAGTATTGAGAAGTGTTATCAACTAGCACAATGTTACACAAAGGAATGAATGATCGATGATGGATATAATGAAGAGAATTTGGATTTTGTTGAAAAAACATAAGCAGAATTTATTTATTCAGTATTTATCTTTGTGTATATACATGTGTGGATATGTGTGTATGTACATATGGCTTTCTATACAGACATATATTTCCTAACTTCTGTCTACTGAGGGAGCCTAGAAGTAGTGACACCTTAGTTTTCATATCCCACAAAAGGAATCGGGGTTTGTTGGAAAAGTAGATGATCCTGGGACAGGGGCAGAAAATATACAAGGTGAATCTAGAACACATTATGGTGCCAGAAAATAAGAAAGTGTTAAAAAAAAAAAAGAAAAAAGAAAAAGAGAACATGGCAAAGAGGCACAGGAGCCAACTGAAATAGCTAGCACAATTTACTACCACTGTCAATATTAAATACCAACCCAATAATAAATGTTTTGAGTATCTATGATATACATATGTATATACATACATGGGGGAGAAGGGACAGGTTTTTCTTACAGAATAATTAAAATTAATAAATGTAGGAAGAATGAGGGAAATAGAAAATCATCAGTATACCATAGTAATAGTTGTTGCAGCAAGATCCATCAATTAAAGCTAAAACTAGTAGGTAAAAATTAAATTACAAAGCCTCAAAGTAACTGTACCAAAATAAATACCTACTAATTGCAGAGAGGAATATAGTAACTTTATAGTGGAGAAACCTGGTAGGTTCTACCTTTACCAAGAGATCAAGGTTAAAGCCACGAGTAATAAGAGATATTGACATAATGTGTCTTTTGATATGATGCACTCATAGAAGGCAACATTATATTTGCATCATTCTTTTCACTTATGCATAACCTCATTATAATCATGAAAAATACTCATAAATATTGTAATGATGGGGATTATTCTGAGATATACATCATTAGGCAATTTTGTCATTATGCAAGCATCATAGAATGTACAAACACAAACCTACATGATATAATCTACTACACACCTAGGCTATGTAGTTATATGATATAGCTATGCTGTTAGGCTACAAACCTGTACAGCATGTTACTGTACTGAGTACTGTAGGCAATCATACCATAATGGTAAGTATTGGTGTATCTAAACATATCTAAAGAAGCCATCTGAAATAACTGGCACAATTTAAAGATACAGTAAAATTATGGTATTATAATATTATGGGACCACCATTGTACATGCAATTTATCATTGACTAAAATGGCATTATGAGGCACATGAATATATATCAGAAAAATCCAGATTAAAGGACAGCCTATGAAACCAATGACCTATATTTTTCAAATTGGAGATCATTAAAGACAATGAAAAACTGAGGAGCCATCACAGATTGGGGGAGATTAAGGAGACATGACAAATAAATGCAATGCAAGATTCTAGATTAGGGCTGGGCTTGGTGGCTCACACTTGTAATCCCAGCACTTTGGGAGACTGAGACAGGAGGGTCACCTGAGGTCAGGAGTTTGAAACCAGCCTGACCAACATGGAGAAATCCTGTCTATACTAATAATACAAAAATTAGCTGGGTGAGGCGGTGCATGCCTTGTAATCTCAGCTACCTGGGAGGCTGAGGTTGCAGTGAATCGAGATTGTGTCATGGCACTCCAGCCTGGCAAACAATCACAAAACACCATCTCAAAAAAAAGAAGAAAGGAAAAAAATTCTAGATTAAATCCTGAAATGGAAAGACAACAGCAGCAAGACTGGTAAAATACAAACAGTCTGTAGTTTGTCTAATAGTGTGGTAGTGATGTCTCTTAGTTTTGATAATTTAATATCATCATGTAAAATGTTAAAACTAGAGGAACTCTCTGTACTGTAAGGCAGTAACAATCTCAAAATAAAAAGTTAAACACAATAAAAGAATGAAGAATAAATAAGAGTGGTTCCCCATTTCAGTTTCATTGCTAAAATAGCTACAACTCTTTGTAGATTCTGGATATTAGTCCTTTGTCAGATGGGTAGATTGCAAAATTTTTTTCCCATTCTGTTGGTTGCCAGTTCACTCTAATGATTGTTTCTTTTGCTGTACAGAAGCTCTAGAGTTTAATTAGAACCCATTTGTCTATTTTGGCTTTTGAAACCTACAAAGAACTAAAACAGACTTAGAAGAAATAAATAAACAAACTCATTCAAAAGTGGGCAAAGGACATAAACAGACACTTTTCAAAAGAAGACATATGAGGGCAACAAACATATGAAAAAATGCTCATCATGATTGGTCATTAGAGAAATGCAAATCAAAACTACATTGAGATACCATCTCACGCCAGTTAGAATGGTGACCATTAAAAAATCTGGAGACAACAGGTGCTGGAGAGGATGTGGAGAAATAGGAACACTTTCACACTATTGGTGGGAGTGTAAATTAGTTCAAACATTGTGGAAGACAGTGTGGCGATTCCTCAAGGACCTAGAAATAGAAATTCCATTTGACCCTGCAATCCCATTACTGGGTATATATCCAAAGGATTATAAATTGTTCTACTATAGACACATGCACATGTATGTTCATTGCGGCACTGTTTACAATAGCAAAGACCTGGAACCAACCCCAATGCCCATTGATGATAGATTGGGCATGGAAAATGTGGTACGTATACACCATGGAACACTACGCAGCCATAAAAAACGATAAGCTCTTGTCCTTTGTGGGGACATGGATGAATTTGGAAGCCATCATTCTCAGCAAACTGGCAGAAGAACAGAAAATCAAATGCCACATGTTCTCACTCATAGGCAGGTGTTGAACAATGAGAACACATGAACACAGGGAGGGGAGCATCACACACTGGGGCCTGCTGGGGGGAACTAGGGGAGGGACAGTTAGGGGGAGGGACAGTAGGAGGTAGGGAGGTTGGGGAGGGATAACATGGGGAGAAATGCCAGATATAGGTAAAGGGGGGTTGGAGGCAGTAAACTACATTGCCAAGTATGTACCTATGCAACAATCCTGCATGATCTGCACATGTACCCAAGAACTTAAAGTACAATTAAATATATGTATATATATAAGAAGTAACCACAACTACCACTTACGGCATGTCCTTATAGACACTGCAATAACTCTTACAATAAAAAATAATAATGAAAAAATGGTTTCGGATTTCGAGCATCTTAAACTTAGTTTAAAAACATATCTACAGAAAGCTACACAAGAATAATTACAAGGCAAATTTTCAAAAATTGTGCACAGACAAAAATAGATTTAATAGAAATTAAATGTTATATAAACTCCAGTCATTTTGTTTTCAGTCCTTTGCCTGGGGGTTTGTTATGACCTAAGGGACTTACTCATTCAACCCTCTCACTCCTTCCTGCAGCACTTTTTTGTTTAACTTTCTCATTTCAGTATCACACTTTACTTCCAGCTCTTACAATTCTCTTCCCGAAGCAGAGCTGAGTTACTTGAACTAATCTACTTGAAATCCTTCCAGGATAAATGATGAAATGCTTATTAGAAATACTTTATGTTCAGAAATTTCATTATATAAATCTCTTAAATTAATTAAATTGTAGAAACCTAATGACTAATGTTCAAAATCCATTAACTAATTGAGAGAGACAAATGAATTCTCATGCCTTTCTACATGCTCTCCTCAATGCTCCTAGCAGTTGGTAACTTTCGTTATTATATAAGAGTTTTATTTACTTCTTGACGGTAAAAATGACCTTTCTTTTTTAGTATTAGCAGAGTTCACCTTTGATTACCTTTTTCAGTCTCTTCTACTTTAAGTGATTCAGATTTTGAAAGCCAACCATCTGTTCACAAATAATGTTCTCACCATGAAGGCAGGGATTATGCTTATTGCAATCTCATAGGATAAGATACCAAGAAAAATATAAGAATATAAACTGCAGAAAAGCAAATTCTAAAGGAAAGCATTTACATGAAATGAACAAGCATGAAGAAACTGTATTTGTAGCCATGAGATTAAGGATAAAAGAATTTGGAAGTAAAATATGATAAGTAACAGGCTATAGAATTGAAGAAAAGAAAATGTTATAAAGGTGATCTCATTGTCTTTTATTATAAGTGGGAATCATGGATGCCCTTCATTCAACATAATGTGAGGTATAAATCTTTTGAAACTCTAGAAAGAAGACCATAGGAAAGATTTGACTGGTCCACATAAAGATTATCACTTAACATAGTAAAATCACAAAATAACAGAGATAAAAGAAAACTCAGCAGTTGAACTCTCCACTGTATAGATGCATAGTCTATGAAGCAAGCATAGCAAATGTTAGCACTTATCATAATAGTGCTAACCCTTGCTAAGTGCCAGTGTTTGTGGAAAGTGTTTTAAATGCATTTTCCCTTTTATTCCTCACAATACCGCTATTATATTGATGAAAATATCAAGATTCAGTGTTGCCTTCATCATCATGATAAACACGCAAAGGATTCTTGTATCTACTCAACAGAATAGACTGAATGTGGCCATTCCACATATCCAACTTGTTTCTTTTCATAAATGTGCTCAAATTCAACTATGCCCTTTAAAATTGACAAGCTTTTTAATACCTGTATTCATTCAGCAACAACAAATGCTTCCAAGTGTCTGCTACATGCAAAGTACTGTTCTAGGCCCTAGGGGCAGAGCAGTAAACAAGAAAAGACAAGAACCTTGGTGTTGTGTGGCTTACATTTTTGTTGGAGAGGCAAAAAATAAATAAGTACATTGATAAAATAAGGTCAAAGAGTTACCATACTATGACGAACATAAATTAAGTTGATATGAAAGCAAGTGACTTGGGGAAATAATGTCAATTAAAAAGAATTCTCACATCAGACTACTTTGAAGAGATGACCTCTGGAATTAGTCTCCAAATATAGGAAAGAGTCAGTGGGACAAACATCATGGGAAGTGTGCTCCAGTCAAAAGAAGCAGAATGAGAAAGGATATTTTAGTCTGAATGAGCCTGGTGTGTCTGAAAAATAGGAGGGTAGTGCAAGATAGGGAGAGAATTAAAAGATTTGGTTGGAGAAGAAGGCCAGGGCCTTGAGACCACAGCAGGAGTTTGGGTTTTACTGTAAAGATATGGGAAAGTCATTAGAGGATCTTAATGGGGGAATGGTGTAATCTGATTTGAATTTCAAAAAGATTGCTCTATCTAAAGAGTGGAAAATGAACTGGAGGAAGGGAAGTCAAATGAACTGGAGGAAGGGAAGACTCAAATGAACTGGAGGAAGGGAAGTTAAGCAGAAAAAAGAAGACACTATTGAAATAATCGGAGATGACAAATTTTGGAAAAAGATAGTTTTAGTAGAGATGGAAAGACATGCATTAGTTTGGTTATATATCAGAGGCAGTGCCAATAGAAGTTATTGATGGATTGAATGTGTGAGTGAGAGAAACGAAAGAAAAAAAAGCTGATTCTCAGGAATTTGTCTTGAGCACCAAGGGTAGAAAGTAATAGACAATGGCTGGCCAAGGTGGCTCGCGCCTGTAATCCTAGCACTTTGGGAGGCGGAGGCAGGTAGATCATGAGGTCAGGAGATTGAGACCATCCTGGCCAATATGGTGAAACACTGTCTCTACTAAAAATACAACAGTTAGCTGGGTGTGGTGGCACACACCTACAATCTCAGCTACTCAGAAGACTGAGGCAGGAGAATCGCTTGAACCCAGGAGGCAGAGTTTGCATGAGCTGAGATCACACCATGGCACTCCAGTCTGGGTAACAGAGCAAGACT
>NW_016107362.1:3080466-3092125 GCF_001604975.1 Cebus imitator
AAAAAAAAAAAAAAAGGAAGACAGAAAGAAAAAAAGAAAAGAAAGTAATAGACATTTGCCATTTGCTGAGATGGGGAAATCTGCAAGCAGAGCAGAAATAGAGGACTTTGCAAATGAAAGCCTAAGAAAAATGAGCCAATTCTATTCTACTTTCTAACCTTCACCACTCATCCTTCTATTCCAACTCTTTAGTCAATACCAACATATTTCCTTGCTCACTTAGGAGAACTAGATCAGCCAGCATAAAATCCCTTATTTACATTTGCCTCTGCAAAAGCCACCTGCTCTATACTTGTCATTTACTTTAGCCTCAGAATAAGGGGCATGCCTCTGTCCCTCTAAAACTAGTTGTTCTATATTTACTATGGATCTCAGCCTTTCCTAGTTACTTGAGTATTTGTTTCCAAATGTAATCTGCCCCTGTCTAATATGTTCCACTTTTCCTCTTCACTAAATTGTTCCTTTTTATATCCAAAAGTTTGTATCTGCTTACTTGAAAGTAACTCTCTAGCTATCATCCCCTTATTATTATTATATTTTATATGGATTGACACCCTTCGATTTTGCCTCCAGTTGTGATTTTTTGTTGCTGTTGTCAGTTGCCAAAGGTTGAATTTATCATGAGGCACAGTTCCTGTCATGCAATCGTTATTACTTCATGCAAGGCCCTGGAGTCTCTCTGATTGAAGTGTTGATTTGTTCAGCATTCCTATTTCCCCCGTTTCTCACTTCCATTCTTCTTTCCCATTAGCAGTCATTCAATCTGCTTGACAAATATACTTCTTTTTCTAAATGCAGTTTTGTGGAGGTTGACTAGAAATTAATTTCTAAGAGAGAAAGAGAGATAGGGAGAGAGAGAGAGAGGCTATCTAAAGCTATGACATTGAAAGAAATGTGAAGTGAATATAGATAGAGAACACATTCACATACTGGACTTGGTGTATTCCAGCATTAAGACATCATGAAAATGAAATGGGATCAATATCAGAGACTGATAAAGAATACCTTGGGAGATAGAGAAAAAAACAGGAAAATATGGTGTCTTAGATATCAAATGGAAATTTTTTTTCTAGGAGTATGAAATGAAAAGCTGTGCAATGCAGCTAATAGGTCAAATAAGATGACAGCTAATAAGTGACCATTATTAGCTGTAAAGTGAAAGCTTTACATTTTACCATTTACATTTACCATTATTAGTAAAGTGAAAGTCATTGGTAACTTTAATTAGCATGTTATAGATAATGGTGTAATAACTTGATTGGAACTTGGATCATGGTTTCCATGAAGTTGAGACTTAAAAGTGACTTTTAAAAAAATCCCTATTGAGTTTTTTCAGTTTGTCATTATAGTTTTCATAATTTTTACCCTAATGTGATTCCTTAATCTTTTTTCCCAGTACTATCACACAAAATTTTTACATTGATGTTTTCTTACATACTAATTCTGCACTGTTAAGAACATAATGTTTTGCTTTTTTATGTTTATAGCAATTTTAAGCGACAGCAAACTTTGTTTAAAAATTTGCTCATATTTAATACCAAATTATCTTGAAACATCATCCTGAATATCTACCTCTTCTAATATAATTGCTTCCTCTAAAAGTGTTTTCAGTATGGAGCTGGTTGAGGCCAAATTTCTGAGCATTTATACAAGTTAAAAAATTGTATTATGCTCCATATTTTAAAAATATGTTTTCTTTCTACAGTGTATACATAGCTCAAACATCACATTGTAATCTCATAAATATAGATGATTTTCAATTAAAAATTAATTAAAATTATTTAAATATATTTTTCCTGATATAAAATTGTTGTTCTAAGTTTCTTAGTTTATTATATATATATATTTTTTTGAGATGGAGTTTTGCTCTGTTTCCAGGCTGGAGTGCAGTGGTACGATCTTGGGTCACTACAACCTCTGTCTCCCAGGTTCAAGCAATTCTCCTACTTCAGCCTCCTGAGTAGCTGGAATTACAGGTATCTGCCACCATGCTGAGCTAATTTTTTTATTTTCAGTTGGCCAGGATGGTCTCAATCTCTTGACCTCGTAATCCACCCGCCTCTGCCTCCCAAAGTGCTGGGATTATAGGGACCTCACCCGGCTATTATATTCTTACATGCAAACGTGTATCAATTGGATTCTTGTTTTAATATTCTGTAGGTAATCTGATTTTACTTCCTAGAAATTTTTGGAATTTTATCTCTTTTTCTATTTTTTTTAATTTTTAAATTCAAGGGTATAAGCACAGGTACCCCTTACTACATAGGTGAATTTGTATCATGGGCGTTGGTTATACAGATTATTTCATCACCCAGTTATTAAGCCTAGTACCCATTAGTTATTTTTCCTAATCCTCTCCCTCCTCCAAGCCTCTGCCCTCTGAAAGGCTTCAGTGTTTGTTGTTCTCATCATTTAGCTCCCACTTATAAATGAGAACATGTGGTATTTGGTTTTCTGCTCCTGTGTTAGTTTGCTAAGGATAATGGCCTCTAGCTCAATCCATGTTCCTGAAAAGGACATGATTTTATTCTTTGATGGCTGCATAGCATTCCATGGTGTATAGGTACTACACTTGATTTATCCAGTCTATCATCAAGAGCATTTAGGTTGATTCTATGTCTTTGCTTGTGTGAAGAATGCTGCAATAAACATACAAGTGCATGTGTCTTTATAATAGAATGATTTATATTCCACTGGGTATATATCCAGTAATGCAATTGCTCTTATGTTCTTAAATTTCACTAGATTGTGTTGGGTGTTATTATTGTCATTATTATTATTGCCTCTCTTATTTGACATGCTATGAATTCTTTCAATCTGAGCATTTTCATCCATCCTTAAATATTCTATCTATATCTCTGTTATTACTACATACATTTTCTTCTGTTTTTAATTTTCTCTTTATCCCTATTGGACTCCAATTATATAATTTCGACATTTTTGTTACTTTGCTTTCCATATCTCTTAGTTTAAAAAATATTTACTGCCTTTTTACCATTTTCTACTACTTTCTTGAGAGTCTCTCAATGTCCTCTTCTATCACAACAGTTAATTCTAAAATTTTATCTCTCCTGTTCTTTATTCAATTAAAATGTTCTTTGTTATAATTTTCAGATTAAATATTTCCTCTTGGTATTCTATTATTATGTCTTATATTAGATACGATCCATATGTGGCACATGCTGTTTTCTTTCATTTATAGTAGCTGTATTCCTCAAGTATACAGACATTTTGGCCTGTGAATGTATATTTTCTTGTGTGTCTCAGCTTCTCTATCTGATAATGTGTGTGTGGGACAAGATTGAAAGCCAGGTCAAATCCTTTACCCCTCCTGGTACACTTAAGGAAGAGTAAAAGATGAGGCCTGAGCAAAAAGTATCAGGCCTTCAGAAACTCTGCTGACCACTGTTACTATTCCTCCAGGAAAAATCTCTAGTCAGGACTTGACTTGAAATTCTTAGGAGAAATACTTGGAAGATGCTTTTTCTTGAGGGTTTGGAGAGGGAGAACAGAGAGAAATAAGTTTCCAGAGCTACGATATCTTCCCTCACACCTGTACTCATCAACTCCTCACCTCAGAAACCAGTTCCTCTGCCATTACCACAGATTTTTGTTGTGCAAGGGCAACCATTAAAACAGGTGAGTGTGATATGGAGGCGTAAGTGGAACTGAAAAACTCTCTTGCAAGTTATTCTCTCAGCTCTGCTTCGATTTTTCTGCAGCTCGTGGCCACAGAGAAGCAGACCTGTGATTATCTAGACCTAGCTCTCTTATCAGAAGACGGGGGCAGTGGGTGTTCCAGTAATTTTTTATCTTATACCAGTGAGTTTTATTTTATACCATGCTGCATCACATAAGACTCTTAGTAAATTTTCTGAATATATATTCATTTTCCAAATATATCAAAACCAATAGCTAAAAGACAGATTGAGTTAATGTGGTAGTTTCTAATTCCTTTTCTCTTTGATTAACTGAGAGGGGCTGCAGGTACCTAAAAAGAGCAAAGGAAAGTAATGCAGTATGGAGACATCAGGCTGTATACTGCATCAGGGTAGAATGGCTCAGAAGAGCTGTGATGAGGTTGCCAACTGGTAAATTTGACACTGGAGGAAACATGGATAATTAGTGGAGTTTCTCCATCTGGTGTACAACCACATGGGTAGGATAGAAACAAATCATACACACAACTGCAGTCAAAACTCAATTTAATTCTTATACTAGAAGCAAATATCCTAAATGTTAATTATTTTTATCCCTGGGTGGTGAAACTATGTGTGTTGATTTTCTCTACTTCTTTCTAATATTGTGAATTTTCAAAATGCTCATGATGAACTTCTATTATAGGTATAACATAATAAGATACACTTTAAGTGGAACACTTGTAGCTTTCTCATATGACTCTTTATTAAGTGAACCAAGAGAAAAATCCTTCTCTTTTTGCCAAAGCAATTACAAGAGATGCTTAACTATGTAAAGAAGAAGAGGATAAAATTAGCCTTTAGAAAAATATGAGAAAATGTGACTTTTTGCTGAAGAGTACTGACAAGGAACAACTGCAAGTTAAAAAGAAGAAACTAACCTTAAAGAAAGTATACAAAAATGGTTTCCATCCCCATCAGAATTCAGTGATATTGAATTGAATTAGCTGGAAGAGTCACTAAATTAACTCTGAGTACTTTTTTTTTTTTTTGAGATGGAGTCTCACTCTCTTGTCCAGATTTGAATGCAGTGGCACAATCTCGGCTCACTGCTACCTCTGCCTCCCAGGTTCAAGAGATTCTCCTGCCTCAGCGTCTCAAGTAGCTGAGATCACATATATGTACACCACCAAGCCTGGCTAATTTTTTTTTTGTATTTTAAGTAGAGACAGGTTTTCACCATGTTAGTCAGGCTGGTCTCAAACTCCTGACCTCAGATGACCCTCCTGCTTTGGCCTCCCACAGTGCTGAGATTACAGGTGTGAGCCACTTCACCAGGCCTAATTCTGAGTACTTTTAAAAGTATATAGATAAGGGAAATAAACTTGCATAATCTTGCATATTGGATACAAGCTATGTTTGTTAGTGAATTTTCAAATCATGTGGTGCTTGATAAACTTAGATTAAAAATATAAATCCTCATTCCATTGTATTTTTTTTTAAATACTGCTTTGAGGTATTGATCTAATTATAAAATATAATTTAAAAAGTATAAATTGGGGGTAATTTAGAAAGACTAAAAATGACTCATAAGTTTAATATAATAATGGCTCCTTTATGTTTTTAAAATGGTAAATATTGGCTATTTAAAGAAAACATAGTCAGCAGATACCTATAAGCCAGGAGACATTGGTGGTCTATTTTTAGCATTCTTAAGGAAAATAAATTCCAATCAATAATTTCATATGCAGCCAAACTATGCTTCATAAGTGAAGGAAAAATAAAATCTTTTCAAGAAAAGCAAGGACTACGGGAATTTGCTACTACGAGACTGGCTTTACAAGAGATCATTAAGGGAGTTCTAAACATGGAAACAAAAGAACAATACTTTCTACCACAAAAACAAACTTATGTACATATCCCACAGACACTATAAAGCAAAAACACAATAGAAACTACAAAACAACAAGGTAACAATTTCACAATAGCATCAAAGTCTCACATAACAATATTAACCTCAAAAACTAATGCTCTAAGCACCCCACTTAAAAGGCACAGAATGGCAGTCTGAATTAAAAAAATGAAACTTATCTGTCTGCTTTCTTCAAGAGATATATCTCATAATAATGAGCTGGAGACAGATCTATCATATAGGTTCAAAGTAAAGGTTCAAAGTAAAGAGTTGGAGAAAGGTCTATCACACAAATGGAAAACAAAAAAGAGCAAGGGTTGCTATTCTTGAATCAGACTTTAAAACAGACTTTAAACCAATGACAGTGAAAAAATATAAGAAGGAAGAGCATCGTATATTGATAAAAGGCTCAATTCAAGGAGAAGATAAAACTATTCTAAATTAGTCTAAATATATATACACCCAACATTGGAGCACCCATATTCACAAAGCAAATACTTCCAGACCTATGAAAAGACTTAGCCATGCAATAATAGTGGGGACTTTACACCCCATCAATGTTAGACAGATCATGGTGTCAAAAAACTAACAGAGAAATTTTGGATTTAAACTCAACATTTGACCAATTGGTCCTAATACGCATATACAGAATACTCCAACTACCAAATACATAATACACATTCTTCTCATCTACACATGAAATAACTCAAAGATTGACTACAGGTTCAGCCATAAAGCGAGACTTAATAAATTTAAAAAAATAGAAAATTATAACAAATACCATCTTGGACCACAGTGGAATAAATATATAAATCAATACCAAGGAAATCTCTCAAAACCTTACAATTACATTGAAATTAAACAACTTGTTCTTGAATGACTTTTGATTAAACAACAAAATAAAGGCAGAAATGGAAAAATTCTTTGAAATAAATGAAAACAGACACACAACATACTGAAATCTCTGGGATGCAGTAAAAACAATGATAAGAAGAAAGTTTATAGTGCTAAACACCTATCTTGAAAAGTTAGAAAGATCTCAATGATCTAACATCACATATAGAGAAATTAGTAAAATGTGGATAAATTAACCCCAAAGCTAGCACAGGAAAAGAAATAACTAAAATCAGAGCTTAGATAAAATTGAGACCTCAGAAAGAATCAATAAAAAGGATCAAAAGAATCAACAAAACCACAACTTGGTTATTTGAAAGGATAAACAACATTGATAGACTGAAACTAGTTTAAAAGAAAAAGAAAAGATTAAAATGAGCATAATTGGAAACAACAAAGGTGACATTACAACCAGTTCAAAAGAAATACAAAACATCTTCAGAGACTACTGTGAATAATTCCATGCACGAATTGGAAAACCTAGAAAAATAAATTACTGAAACACACAGTCTTTCAAGACTGAATCAGGAAGAAACTGAAACACTGAACAGACCAATAATGAGTTCTGAAGTTAACAGGAATAAAAACCAACCAACTAAAATAGCCTAGCCTAGATAGATTCACAGCCAAATTCTACCAGACATGAAAAGAAAAGTTAGTATTAATTCTACTGAAAGTGTTTTTTAAAAAAATCAAAGAGGAGAAACTTCTCTCTAACTCAGTCTATGAAGCCAATATCATCCTGATACCAAAACCTGGCAAAGACACAGGGAAAAAAGAAAACTACAGGCAAATATTCCTGTTGAGCATAGAAGCAAAAATCCTCAGCAAACTACCAGCAAAATGAATCCAACGAACAGCACATGTAAAAGTGTATTCATCATGATCAAGTAGACTCCATTCATGAGATGCAAGGTTGGTTCAACATATACAAATCAATAAATGTGATGTATCCAATAAACATAATTAAAACAAACAAACAAAAAAACATAAAATCATCTCAATAGATGTGGAAAAATTTTGGATAAAGTTCAACAATACTTTATGATAAAAACTTTCAAGAAATTAGGCATCAAAGAAACATACCATAATAAGAAACATCTATGAAAAACCCATAACCAATATCATGCTAAATGGCCAAAACTAGAAGCAGTCCCCTTGAGAACTGGAAGAGGACAAGGATGCTCACTCACACTACTCAATGTAGTACTAGAAACCTTAGCCAGAAGATTTAGGCAAGAGGAAAAAATAAGAGGCATCCAAATAAGAGAAGGAGAAGTCAAACTATCTCCCTTTACTCACAATATGATTCTATAGCTAGAAAACTCTAAAGACTCCACTGAGGGTGGCTCATGCCTGTAATCCAAGCACTTTGGAGGCCAAGGCGGGTGGATCACCTGACATCAGCAGTTCAAGACTAGCCTGACCAACATGGTGAAACCTCATCTTTAATATATATATATATATAATATATATATATATATATATATATATAGGACTCCACCGAAAGGATTCTTAGACTAAACAATGACATCAGCAAAGTTTTGGGATACAAAATCAGTGTATGAAAATTAGTAGCATTTTCATACACCAATAACATTCAAACTGAAAGCCAAATCAATAATGAAATCCCATTTACAATATCCACAAAAATGACAACATACCTAGGAATACATCTATCCAAGGAAATAAATGATCTCTACAAGAGCTATAAAACACTGCTAAAGAAAACATAGATGACACAAATGAATGAAAAAACATTTATGCTCATGGATTAGAAGAATCAATATTGTAAAAATGATGATACTGCCCAAAGCAATCTACAGATTCAACACTATTCTTGTCAGGCTACTAATATAATTTTTCAGATTTGGAAAAAACTATTCTAAAATTTATATAGGACCAAAAAGGAGCCTGATTAGCCAAAGGAATTCTAAGCATAAAGAGCAAAGCTGGAGGCATCACATTACCTGACTTCAAACTACATTTTAAGGCTACAACAAATAAAACAATGTGGTACTGGTACAAAAACAGACATATAGACTAATGCAACAGAATAGAAAACCCAGAATTACAGCTGTACACATACAGAATTTGTAAAATGTCAATCTTTGACAACGTTGACAAACATAAGCAATGGGGAAAGGATTCCTTATTCAATAAATGGTCTTAGGATGCCTGTCTAGTCATATGCAGAAAAATAAAGTTGGACCCAACCTCTTAACATATACAAAATTTAACTTCAGATGGAGAAAAAAACTTAAAGGTAAGACCTCACATTATGAGAACCCAAGAAGAAAACCTAGCAAATATCATCTTAGGCATGTCTTTGGGAAAGAATTTATGACTTAGTCCTCAAAAGCAATTGCAACTAAAACAAAAATTGACAAGTGGAACTTAATTAAACTGTAGACATTCTGCACAGCAAAAGAAACCATCAACAGAGCAAACAGACAACCTACAAAATTGAAGAAAATTTTCACAAACTATCCATCTGACAAAGATCTAATATCTAGAATCCATAATGAAATTAATTCAGCAAGAAAAACATTCCATTAGAAAATGGGCAAAAAACATGAACAGACACTTCTCAAAAGACATGCAAACTGCCTGCAAATATGAAAACAAGCTAATAACTAATCATCAGAGAAATGCAAATCAAAACCGTAATGAGATACCATCTCACATCAGTCAGAATGGCTATTATTTAAAAGTCAAGAAAAAAACAGATGTTGATAAGGTTGTGGAAAAAAGAACACTTACACACTGTTGGTTGGAATGTAAATTAGTTCAGCCACTGGGGAAAGCAGTTTGGAGATTTGTCAAAGAACCAAGAACAGAACTATTATTGGCCCAGCAATTCCATTATGATGTGTGTATCTAACAGAAAGCAAATCCTACCAAAAAGACACATGCACTTGCATGCTCACTGCAGTGCTATTCACCATAGTGAAGACATGGAATCAACTTAGGTGTCTGTCAGCAATGGACTGGATAAGTAAAATGCGGTACATATATACCATGGAATACTATGTAGCCATATAAAAGAAAAAAATTATATCTATTGCAGCACATGGATGCAGCTGGAGACCATATCCTAACCAAATTATTGCACGAACAGAAAACCAAATATGGCATCTTTTCATTTGTAAGTGGATGCTAAATATTGGGCACTATGTACACAAGTGCGTCAACAATAGACATTGGTACTACTAGAGAGGGGGAGGGAGTGAGGTGACACAAGGACTGGGAAACTAATTATTGGGTACAAGGCTCAGTACTAGGGTGACAGTATCATTTGTATTCAAAACTTTAGCATTATGCAATATACCCAAATAACAAACTTGGCAATGTAACACTGAATCTAAAATAAAGCTAAAAGTGAAGTAAAATAAAATAAAACATATTTAGACGAAAGCTTTTTAAGGTTCCTAAATAATCATATTTATGTTTTTTAAGTTATTTTTGTTTGTAGATGTTATTTCATGATTTTTGTTCTTGTACCTATATTTATGAATATATAATTCTGTAGGTAATAGAAGGAAGGACATCTAATAATAATTTGGATTAATCAAAAAATAAGGAAACAAAATATTTTCTTTATCATTTTTTATTTAGATGTTCTGCGCATCTATACTTATCAATTTCATTTCTTGAACTTTCACAGCAATGCTAGGAAGTCCTTCCTTGATAGTTTAAAAAAAAAAAACTTTCAGCATCTAAACTGAAAATTAGATAAATCTTTATCCTAGTTCCTGTGATGATGAAAAAGTTTTTATAGGTCTGTGATAAAACAATAATCATCTTTTCTTTTCTGGATGATCAATAAAACAATTATGCACTCATTCAAACGACTATTTGAATGCAAGCTCTTTATATTGCATTAAATATATCAGTATACTATGATGATTCACAGTCAATATGAAATACTTAGGATCAGATTTATACTCTTTCATGAAACAACTGAAAAAAAGAAAAACAAAATAGGTGAAAATGGGCACTCAACCTTTGGGCATTAGGGAATGGACAGTGATCCCTGAGATATAAGAAAGAAATGAAGAAAGCCTTAAAGTTGAGGTGAATATGGCAGCTCATGCCTGTAATTTTAGTGCTTTGAGAGGCCAAGGTGAGAGAGGACCATCTGAGTCCAAGAGTTCAAGGCAAGCCTAGGCAACATAGTGAGACCTCATGTCTACAGAAAATAAAATAAAACAGCCAGGTGTGGTGCTGCATGCCTGTAGTCTCAGCCACTTGGGATGCTGAGGTAGGAGGATTGCTTGAGCCCAGGAGCGGAAGGTTATAGTGAGCTATGTTTGTGCCACTGCACTCCAGCCTGGGTGACAGAGTAAGACTCTGACTCTAATTAAAAAAGGAACAAAAAAAGAAAGTCCTAAAATTTCTATGGCTTACTTCCTGGAAAATGTTTCCAAGCAGTAAGAAACCAGGTGGAGTTACAGAGTGGCAACGCTCTACCCCAAATTGAGAAAATAACTCTGTGATCTAGGGAGCCAAAGCAGCTAGAGTAAGGGGAAAACACTACAGAGGTGACAGCTGTATAGAAATAGAATTCGGAATCTGGAGTGGATCCCTTCCTTTAAGTACTGATCAGTGCACATGTGTTAGTGAACTACTGAAGCCCCAGCAAAGAGGCCACCAAAAGGACTAGGTGAAATTGTGAAGTTCATGCAAACCTGGGAATATGGCCTTTTTTCAACATTGAGAATAAACAGAAAAACCTTACAATTCAGGAGACATCAGTGAAAATAATAAAGATCTGGCCTTGGTAGGGGGGAAAACTATCCCCAGACTAAATGTAGCTTTTGTTTAGTCTAACAAAGCTTAAAAGTAAGCTCTAAAAGAATCAAATTTAAGGTAACTTAAGCCCATTCCAAAAATCAATTCTTTTTTTTTATTTTTTTTATTTTTTTTTCCCATTTATTTATTTCATTGCATTTTAGGTTTGGGGATACATGTGAAGAACATGCAAAATTGTTGCATAGGTACACACGTGGCAGTGTGATTTGCTGCCTTCCTCCTCATCACCTACATCTGGCATTTCTCCCCTTGCTATCTCTCCCCAGGTCCCCACCCCCCACTGTCCCTCCCCTATTTCCCCCCAACTGACCCCAGTGTGTGGTGCTCCCCTCCCTGTGTCCATGTGTTCTCATTGTTCAACACCCGCCTATGAGTGAGAACATGCGGTGTTTGATCTTCT
>NW_016107362.1:3097300-3098969 GCF_001604975.1 Cebus imitator
CCAAAAGGGCACCCAGACTGGTGTATTTTGTACAGAGAACCACTGCTCCAGGGTGCCGACAAAGCAGCCGCGCGGGGCAAAGCAGCGGCACCGGCCGGCACAGCCGCGCTGGTGACCTGTGGAGTTCCACCGCCTGGGAATTTCCTAGTCTGTGGGCAATAAGAATGCGGCGTCCACTCACCCTCTGCGCTTTCACTGGGAGCTGCAATCCTGAGCTGTTCCTAAATGGCCATCTTGGATCCTCCCCCAAAATTCAATTCTTATGGGAATATGAACTATTTTGCAACAAACAAGATTAAAAACTTTGATGCCTGGAACCTAGTCAAAAATCACCAATCATGTAAAAAAAAGACAGAAAATACAACCCATATTGAGGTATAACATCAACCCATTGAAACTGAATCAGAAATGATGCTGGCGATATGATTAGTAGACAAGCACATTAGAATAGTTATTTTGACTATAATACATATATTCAAGAAGCTAGGGGAGATTGATCATGTTAAGTAGAAAAATAAAATATATATATATTAGAAACACCAAATCAAACATCAAACTTCTGGAGTAGAGAGAAAATTATTTAGATAAAAAAATACACTGTGTATGACTAAAGGCAAATAGACACTGAAGAAAGAAAGAGGTTAGAAACCATTCAAAAGGAAATAAATTTTTTAAAAACCCAAAACAATAATAAGAGTGTATTGATGATATATGAAAGTACTTCAAGCAGTCAGATCCACATATAAGTGGAGTCATTTTAAAAAAGAGAGAAAAGTTGGGAAACTAAAACTATGTTTGAATAGATAATGGCTGAACTTCTTCCAAAGTTGGTAAAAGGTATAAACCAACAGATCTGAGATGCTCAACAAACATCAAGCAAACAAAACAAGGAGGAGAAAATGGCATGACGGGCACATAATATTCAAATTCCTTAAAACCAGTGAGGAGAAAAAGAGAAAACCTGTAAAGCAGCCCAAGAGAAAAAGATACATTACGTAGAGAGGAACAAGCATTAGGGAGATGGCAGATTTCTCATAGAACACAATACACACTAGAAGATAGTGGAATGACAGTTTTTAAGTACTAAAAGAACAAAAAAGTTATACAATTATTTACCTAGTTAAATAATAAAGGCAAATTAAGGAGTAGTTCAGATATACAAAGACAAAAAGAATTCATCGCTGAAACATGCACAAGAAATGTTACCCAGAAGTAAAATAATACCAGATGGAAACATAAATATATACAAATTAATAGAGTACAAGGGATGCTAACTACATTGGGAAACATGAATAATTTCTTTATTATTTAAAATTCCTTAAAGGATAATACACAGTATAAAGAAGAAATGGCTAAAACATGGTTTGGAATTTTTAACACATATAGGACTATGACAATATTATGAAAACTAAAAGGTAAAAAATGAAAGTATACTTCTTTTTTTTATTGCATTTTAGGTTTTGGGGTACATGTGAAGAACATGCAAGATTGTGGCATAGGTACACACATGGCAGTGTGATTTTCTGCCTTCCTCCCCATCACCTATATCTGGCATTTCTCCCCATGCTCTCTCTCCCCAACTCCCCACCCCCACCGTCCCTCCCCTATTTTCCCCCAACAGACCCCAGTGTGTAGTGCTTCCCTCCCTGTGTCCATGTGTTCTCATTGT